>NW_006205008.1:1373671-1379155 GCF_000334495.1 Tupaia belangeri chinensis
GTGCGTGCGTGCCCAAGATCCCGAGAGGAGAATGGAGGAGAAGGGATTGCAGTGTGACCATCCCCCCAGGGGGTGATTTCTCACTTTCTATCTCTGTGTCTCTCTCTGTCTGTCTGGCGAGTGCATGCACCCTATAGCAAAAACCTCTCAAAAAAATATATGTATATAAATTTTAAATCATTTATTGAAAAAAAGTAAAGTAGACAACCTTTTGAAAAGTTTAACTGAGGACAAGGGACCCATTTACAAAAAAGCATCAGAAGCAGAATGGCTAAGTAGACACTTGTAGTATTTACCTTAGTATTTATGTTGTATGTACAATTTTATACAAATACATTTGGAAGAAGGAGGACCAAGGAAT
Organism: Tupaia belangeri chinensis; assembly: GCF_000334495.1. Classification (NCBI taxonomy): domain Eukaryota; kingdom Metazoa; phylum Chordata; class Mammalia; order Scandentia; family Tupaiidae; genus Tupaia; species Tupaia belangeri. Next base: position 1,374,033 of record NW_006205008.1, read on the forward strand.
AATAGCCACCTTTATTGTGTGTTGTCCTTAGCGCTGCCCATGGATTATGTTGTTTAACACTCACATTCCTATGTGATAGGCACTGTTACCGTATCCGTCTTACAAGTGAGGAAGCTGAGCCTCAATGAACTTGAGTAATTTGTTCAAGTTCAAAGCCAATAAGTGCTGGGGTTGGAATCTGGGTCCATGTGGGCTGATGGCAGAACTTAGACTTTTAATCAGCCTCTCTTCACTGACAGCTGTCAAGGAAAATGGTCAAATGAACACCACTGGCCTAGCTGCGGTGGCACAGAGGGTAGGGTGCTGCTCTGCCATGCTGGAGGCACGGGGAAGGCACAGTCTGGGTATCAGGTCGACCTGAACATGCATGGCTTGCACGTGAGCACACCCATGATACTGGCTGGCCAGGAGGGTGGGATAGGGGATTGCGACATGAAGACCTGCTGACCCTGCCTGTTTCATTTTTTTCTCTCACTGTCTCCTCAAGAGATAAATAAGCTTTAAAAACAAAGAAAAGAAAAAAAATCTCCACCTTTTTTTTTCTTTTTTGTTGTATGACATTTGTTGTAATTCTGTACTTCTAGGTCATCAAGACCTTTTATCTTATTTATCCCAATTTCCTCAAAGCACAGTGTATTCAAAGTTCATTGATAATAAAACTAAATGAATAGCATTCTTCTTCCCCTCTTTCTCCTTTTTCTGACTCCCTGGCAGAAGGAACTGAGAAGAGAAATGAGCATACTGACCCTATGTTGTGTAATTGTTCAACACCCGTCTCTATATGGTAAAAAATCTATCACTCTGAAACCTCTGCTTTATGAGTCAGGAAACTGGTGAAGTGTAGGTGCAAAGTAACATAAAATTTGTTTGCAAACATTAAAGAGTACGCATTCTAACAAAATCTGTTCCGTTCATCAAACAATTGACTAAGCATGCATTCAAAAGACATTTTCTTTGATGCAGTTCTGATTTTCTTTAGAGCTCAAATGTACTGTGAGAGAGAAAGGGATTTCAGCCAGGCTGCAAGATGTACGTAAGAGTGCAGCACTTTACCGTGGCTGTGCTGTGTCACAGGAGCCTCCACAGCCCTTCCGGGGCTGTAAGATTTGCAGGACCCAAGATGCCCTGTAGTAAAAGCCCTACTCTATGAGGAGGAATGCTTGAAGGAGGCAGAGGGGACACCAAATATAACATGTGGAGTGACCTTACAAGTTCAAAAAGCTAAATTTGCTCCGAAGTGTAACATTTTCAAGCATGTAGGCAGTAGGGCCTTGCCCCTGTTCCCCTCAGCAACTGTAACAGGCATTTAGGAAGGGAGACCTCATCCAGAGCATCCACTAAGCATCCATATGGGAGCAGACCCATAGTTACCAACTGTTGTGAGTCTGGTTAGAGATTTCATTAGCTCTGTGATTCCTATCGGAATACCTGGGGTACCAGTGAACTGAGTCAGGCATGCCCACCGAATTGAAATCTCTGTGGATGAAGACTATAAATCTGCACTTTCACAGAGTTTCCAATTGAGTAACTAATTTTCCCCAAGTTGTTTTTAAAATCTTAAACAGTATATGGTAAAGTGTAATCGACAAACTGGACATATATAAAATGCACAATCGATAAGTTCTGACACATGTACTTGTGAAATCTTCACCACGACCAAGATAATGTACATATGCATCACCCCTAAAATTTTCCTGTGCCCCTTTGCAGTCTGTCCTTCCTACCCCTCCCATCTCCCACCCTCCCCAATCAACCACTGATCTGCTTTCTGTCACTACAGATTAGTTTGAATTTGGGGGAGTCTTTTATAAATGAAATTATCTGGGGACAATCTATTCATAAACTTAAGACTACTGTAAAAGGAAAACCTAAACTTAGGAAGTTTTTGGACAGTGGAAGGTGATGTGTGTGACAGAAATGAAGTTGTTATGTATATTTTCTCTATGATACTTTTCTCCTCAATAATTAGAGGAGGATTGTATGAATTCATTTTTGTGTCACTACTAAAACATAGCATGTCTTAAACAGAAAGTATTTATTTTTAAACTAACTGAAACTAAAATTTTAATAATGTTCCATTTTTATGGTCAGTAAAAAGCTACCTGTTGAACTCAAAGTTGTTTCAGTTGGTTTTTGTTGCTTTTGTTTTGTACCTTGTTGCAGAGCATATCGGATTGGCCAATGCAGAGATGTCAAAGTGCTCAGGCTGATATCCTTGGGAACTGTGGAAGAGATCATGTATTTACGACAAGTGTACAAGCAAGTAAATGCATTTCTCTCTTTCTAGTTAAGAAGTGAACAGTTGTCAGTTCTTTAAAATTAGGAGTAAAATGGACCCGCAGGTGGCATGGAGGTATAGGTGGTTAGATTCCTACATAGCCAACTCTGTGGTGCAAGTCCTGGACCCAGCAGCTAGAAAATCATGCCAGATGCCTGTGTGCGCATGCCCAAAGTCCAGAGAGAAGAAGGGATTGTGGCAGGGCTATGCCTGTGAGGCGCCTTCTCACTTTCCTTCCCTCTCTCTGTGTCTCTCCAGAAAGCACCCTATAGTAAAACTTAAAAAAAAAAAAATTAGGAACAAATTTGTGTAAAAATAAGAATTGTTGACTCCCACTTATAGTATAGAATTTAATAACATTATGCAATATATTCTTCAATACGTTTCTATGAAAGTCTTTTTTTTTAAGAAATATTTTAATTAACTTTATTCATTTATTTTAATTTGACCCGGGAGGGACAGAGTGAGAGAAAGTGAGAGAGAGGGAAAGTGAGAAAAGCAAGCTGCCAGGTCCAGGACTCGAACCATAGTTGCCCATGTGGGAGTCCAGCGCCCTTAACCACCACATCACCTGCCAGCCTCCCAGAGTCATTCTTAAGTTCATTGAATTTTAGAGCTGAAGGTTTCTTAGAGCAGTACTTAAACTTTAATGTACACACGAATCCCCTAGAGATCTTGTTAAAATACAATCATGATTTAGTAGGTCTGGGGTGGAGCCCAAGATTTTGCATTTTTAACTATCTCACAGGAGTGCCAGTTCTGCTAGTCTGCAGATCACAATTTGAGCAGTATGGTCACAGCCTCACACTATGGGTCGAGGAATAAAGGTATGCCATAAATGGGTTACAGGTGCCCTGAGACCTTCATCCCTCAGCTCTGGGCGGCAGGAGAACCTAAGCCAGCTTTCAGCCTTGAATAACCTCCCCTGTTAACTCCAGGTAGATGTTCATATGTTACCATTTTCTGTATGTGCCGTGACATGAAGAAGATGGAGAACACTGCCTTGGGAACCCTGTACATAATGAAATGGACCCCAGAGACACCCAGTAAATGAAATGATAGGAATAGAACTCGAGTCAGCTAACTACTGTGCTGCTGTTTTTAGTATTCATCGAAAATTGCATTAACTCTTTAATATGCTCAGGATATCCATTACTGCTCCATTTATGCCTCTAAATAAACAACGCTTATTTAGTTTATAATTGCTCACTTGAGAAGATCTGGAATGAGGTTTGAATTTAATTGTAAAAGTTAAATCTGAATTGCTCCCTATATATTCAGTTGGCATCTCTTTAAGACAAACATCTGCCACATGTGGTGATAGTTAACCTACGAATGATCCAATTTTAAATTTATGCAGTTTTCTTCATTCTAAAAATAGAATTGTATATAGCAGTTTTTGTTTTCTCTTAAAGCATTTAGCTCTGTAAGAAACGATTCATCCTTTTGTTCTTTGGTATGGCATAACCACTTAAAAATTACTTTTTCAAACCAACTTAACCAATCTTGGGAAAAAAAATACAATATTATTTTTTTCATCTACAGAGCTGTTCTTTCAAATATTTTTTTTCTTTTAAATATTATCTGAGATGTATCACAAGGAAGATTCTTTCCTCAATCGTGTAATTTATCTTAAGCTATTAACATATACATTTATTTTTTAATAATTATTTATTTTATTTGTTGTTATTATTTGTTGTTAAATTTGCTATAGGGCACATAGATTCACCAGAGAGAGACAGAGAAAGTGTGAGAGAGAGAAAGGGAAAAAACAAGCCGCAAGGTCTGGGACTTGAACCGTGGTCAACCGTGTGGAAGTCCAGCACCTTAACTACCACTCCACCTGCCAGCTCCCTACATTTCATTTTTTAATCTATTTACTTGATTAATTTAATGAAATAAAATGGCCTATCATATATCATTTTTTATAAAATGCAATAAAAAAGACTTCAGAAGATGAGGACTTTTGGTTCAGGACTCTGACACAACTAAAGATCTGATAGCAATTGTGTAAGAAAAAGGCATTAGAGGTGGTCTAAGAGGGTTTGGCATTTGAATCACCAGTGTATATGGAGCAACACTTCAGCCACCCAAGGGCTTTTCAAATCTTTTGAGGGAAAAGAGAATCCCAAATGATGGTTTTTCAAAGAAAAAAACCTATAGAAGTGTTGGAAAGCAAGAAGAGTTCTCACAGTGCCCCAGAAATAAGGGACCCTGAAAGACAAAAGGCAGGTGGACGCAGATTGAAGAAACCAAGCTAAACGCACTCAGGACAAGAGTACTTAAAAAGGTAGATTTCAGGCCAGGAATGGTGTAGTGGTTGAGGCACTGGATTCCCACGTGGCCAACCATGGTTTGAGTCATGGACCTAGTGGCTTGAGTGTCACACAGTGCATATGTGGGTGTGTCCCCAATAACCCTGGGGAGAGGAGAGAGGGTTGTGATGTGATCATCCCCCTGGGGGGGGTGGGGCGTTATTTCTCATGTTTTTTTCTCTCCAGTGAACACACATGCCCTATGGAAAAAAAGAAAAGAAAAAAGTAGGTGCGATTTCTGGCTATTCTAAGCTTAGTAGAGTTAGCAGATACTAAAGAAGGGAGCATGTAGGTCATCGTGGTGCCCTCTATGGAGTATCATCAATGATGTCACAAGGTGGTTTGACCCATGCGATCTCACTGCAGCCAACAGAGTATCTACTCTCAAGTAGGAAAATAAATACCGAAAGCAAAGAAGCAAGCAAAATATCGTATTTTGGGTGATATTTATTAAAAACAATCCTCTCCCCCATTGCCCAGAAGACTAAAGACTTGTACCCCCTACCCTTAGTTCAAATAACCACTGCAGT
>NW_006205008.1:1381177-1397194 GCF_000334495.1 Tupaia belangeri chinensis
CCCCCCCATTCCCTTCCCCTCCATTCTCCTTCTGGGATCTTGGGCACGCACGCACATGCACCTGGTGTGGTTTTCAAGCCACCAGGTCTGAGACTTCAACTGGTGTTGACCTTGTGGGAGTCCAGTGACATAACTGTTATGCCATCTGCCAGCCCCAAATTTGACTTTTTTTTTTTTTGAGAGGTTTTTGTTATAGGGCACATGTGTTCACCAGAGGTGAGGTAGGGGACCAGAAAGCATCTCCTCTCCCACCCCACCCCCCACCCCCGGGGTGTTGATCACCTGTAATTCCTTCCATTCTCTTTTCAGGATTTTGGGCATGCACACACACATGCCTGGTGTGTTTTTCAGGCTGCTGGATCCAGAACTCAAACCACAGTTGACCATGTGGAATCCAGCCATCTTAAATACCATACCATGGGCTGGCACTGACCACATTTTTATTTTAATTTTCTGTATGACAAAGGAACTGGAAACCAAATTAGAGACTGGGGGAAATGCTTGCCATATTATATAATAGAGGAGTAGCATCTACAAAATAAAAAGCACTCCTACAAACCAATGAAAAGACTATGGTGAGACATTTCACTAAAGAAAAAATACGGATGGTTAACACATGTTTGAATCTTTACCATGCTCATAACCTAGAAATACGAAATTAAATTATATTGTATGCTGCATATTCTATGAAAGCCTTTTGGGGGGATTTTGTTTTTGTTCTTTTTTAGGAGCCAGTGGAGAGATCGATGTTGTTCATTGTTGGTGGGCGAATTTGTAAAGAGGTCCTCATATACAGTTTGTTAGGGCCGTAACTCGTATACTTACCTTAGAGGCTAAGTTAAGCATTTAAAAACACATAACACCTTGGGAACCAGCAGTTAGCGTAATGGCTATGTCGCTGGACTCCCACGTAGTCGACCGCGGTTTGCGTCCCGGACCTGGTGGCTTAGAACTCACACTGGGCGCCTGTGCGTGCGTGCCCAAGATCCCGAGAGGAGAATGGAGGAGAAGGGATTGCGGCGTGACCATCCTCCCTGGGGGTGATTTCTCACTTTCTGTCTCTATGTCTCTCTGTCTGGCGAGCACACGCACCCTATAGCAAAAACCTCTCAAAAAAAAAAACAAAAAAAACCCACACATAACACCTTCTCTATGTCTGTCTGACAGAAATATTCTCATAGGTGCACAGTGAAGGAGGATAAGGATTTATATTTAGTGTTATTACTGTTTGTTTAAAAAGTAAAAAAGAGAAACAACCTGTAGAGCCATACAGTGGTGCAGCAGTAAAATCTGACACTCTGTGAGGCTGACCCATAAGGGAAAGTTCCGAGTTTGCATCCAAAGATTTCCCCAACTGAGAACGCTGGGCACATGTGTGTCTGTCGTCTGGGGCTGACTGAGGCTGGGGGTGGATCACAGTATTTGACCCAGTTTGGGGTACTGTCTCTCTGTCTCTCTCTCTTTGTATCTTTTGCACATAAAATAAAGAACCTTGATAAAAAGAAATGCCCTAAATGCCCAGCAGGGAGAGAATAAGCAGAATATTCACGTAACTCTGATATATCCTTAATATAGAATACTGCAACAAAAAGAGAGATTATAGTCAGATCAAGTGTACTAATATGGCAAGATCTCTAACCACTTTTAAGTGAGTCAAAAAAGTAAGTTATAGAACAGGATGCACAGTTTATCCATTGTGTTTGTGCATAAGACTATTTCTGAATGTGTGTATCTCTCCCTGCATTGAAAGAGATCTAGGATACTTTACAACACGGTGAGCCTAGCAGAAGGTACTCCATATTGTTCAAGGTGTGTTTTATTTACATCAGATGTTTCATCCTTTTAAAAAATAAAAACATCACTTAGTGAAGCAACCTTACTCCTTCAGATTTGGAGCATTGGCATTCAGAAATTATAGAAATTCATCTCTGTCATGTGTGGATGAGTACACACACACACACACACACACAAATAATTTATCTAGAAGTGTTTACAAAAGAATTAAAAGAACAGCATCAAGAACTCCCAATTAACTTTGTCCACATACCCCGTTGTTAACAGTTTACATGTCTGCTTTCTCTTTCTCTTGGTCATAATTTTTATTCTTTTTCTGAGCCACTGGGAAGTTGCACACTCATCACCAGGTGTTTATTTCCTTAAAAAAGAGTCCTCTAACTTGTCCATGTGTATTTCCACAAAACCAGAAGACTCCCCTATGTAGATGTACTATACATATAAAAATAGTTTAATGCATTATAAATACTCAGTTGCACATGTTGTTCGGCAACTCAAATAATTTATCTAGAAGTGTTTACAAAAGAATTAAAAGAACAGCATCAAGAACTCCCAATTAACTTTGTCCACATACCCCGTTGTTAACAGTTTACATGTCTGCTTTCTCTTTCTCTTGGTCATAATTTTTATTCTTTTTCTGAGCCACTGGGAAGTTGCACACTCATCACCAGGTGTTTATTTCCTTAAAAAAGAGTCCTCTAACTTGTCCATGTGTATTTCCACAAAACCAGAAGACTCCCCTATGTAGATGTACTATACATATAAAAATAGTTTAATGCATTATAAATACTCAGTTGCACATGTTGTTCGGCAACTCACCTTCCCCACGCACCTATCACCTCTCCAAAATTCAATTATCCAAATCAAGAAATTAACATCAGTACAACATTACCTAATCCACGGGACCCATTCACACTTCCTCCAACTCTCCTGGCACTGTGTTCTTCTTCCTTCCTGGTCCCAGGATTCAATCTAGAATCATGCCTACATTTGCTTGCTGTGTCTCTTCAGTTTTCTTTGACCGGAAATAAGTACCCAGGGTTTCCTTGTGTTTCATCACCTTAGCAGTGGTAAAGAGGGAGGCCCTCATCTGTGTAGGATGTCCCTCAGCACGGGACTGTTGAATGTGCATTTGTGTCCAGACTCAGGCCCCGCCATCTTGGCAGGATGCCACAGACTCAGCGCTGTGCTCTTCTCAGCGCCCCACCCGGAGAGCACAAGGTGGTGACCTGCCCACCACTGGACATGAACCTAGACTACAGGTCCATCTTGTGCTTGTGCCTGTCCGCTTTCTCCCCTAGAAAGTTGCCCTTTTTTCCTTTTGTAGTTTATGAGATCCCCTGAAATGATGCCAGTATCCCACTTCATCAAGCCCGGCACCCATCAGCCTTAGCATTCATTAACAATTCTTGCCTTACTGTGCTACCAGTGTGAGGGTTATTGTGGTTTTCTGTTTCCCTATTTTCTTCTTTTTTGCTTGTTTATATTCTGTCATTTTAAAAAGTGCTTTCTGTTCTTTTATTTATTTGATTTTTTTTTTCTTTTTTTGTGGACTCAGGATTCCTCTCTGAGAAACAGATTACAACTCTTGAATATCACTATTTTTACTCTGATGTTCAGAGTGTCTCCTATCTGGCCAAGGGAACACCTGCAGGATAGTTTGTCATTTTGACATACCCCCTTCATATTTTTTTTTTGTACTTCTTTACTGTGGTAAGCTGAATAATGGGCTCCCAAAGTGCTCACACCCCAGTTCCCTGAACCATCTGGATTACCTGGGTGGGTCCAGGATAACCACAAGGGTCATCATCAGGAGGAGGCAGCAGGGTCAGAGAAAGCAGAGATATGAAAGCAGAGTAGAAAGAATTATGTGAAGGGGGGGTGTGCTGCCGGCCTTGAAAAGAGAAGCCTGTACACAAACTTATTAATATGAGGAACATTCCCTTTTTTTTTAACTCGTGTGTGTGTGTGTGTGTGTGTGTGTGTGTGTGTCTCGTCTGTCGTCATGATGAAAGCCAAGCATTTTCTACCTTGCATAGATTTTTCTAAAGCTAGAACTAAGCTCTACTTACTGATGATTCCCCTGCTCTCTTGAAGTCTAGCAAGATTTTGATTTTTTTTTTTTAATAGCTTGCCTACAGAAGGAAGCACCTGGTTTTCACCTTCCGTGAAGCCACTTTGGAAAACTTAGTTTAAGTGAAAAGAAGCATGCTTTTTATAATTTTCATGATAAATCTTTGCTAGGACACCTACAAAGACTCAAGTTGAGGCTTACACATGACCTTAGTGATCGCGATCAGTAGTCCTGCAGTTCCACAGTACCAGTGTTAAAGGGAGAGTCCGTTGTTTCAGCTACTATTGTGATTCTGTATTTTGAGGAGTATAGCCCACGTTTCTGGAACATTGCTACTGAACATATCAAATCAGTGTGTTGGTTTATAATGTCTTCCAACTGAGATCCTAAGGGTCTTGTTTTAAGAGGAGCATCTTAGAGGTGCCAGGTTGTTAAGAGTATAAATTTTGGATTTAGACGAACACAAGTACAAAGTGTTATTCTAGGAATGGCACTGCTTAGCTGGGAGCTCTGGGCATGTCACTTCATTTTTCTAAACTTTTAGAAACTTTTTCTTATTTTTTAAAATGGAGATACAATGTCATAAGGTTGTAGGGATTAAATAAGAGAATGTAAATAAAATACTGCACACACAGTAAGTGTTCAATAAATGATAGCTATCATCACTAGGAAGGATTTTAATTTATTGCAGTGATAATTAACTGTGATGATAATTACAGTAGTTAAATATCATTTCTTAGTAATCCCTTCATCAACAGTACACTACAGTTATTTTCCACTTTGTGCATTCTTTGTTTTTCTGAGAAATTTTAAAGTGTGTGCTGGGTGGGAAGGGGAGCAGATTGTATTTTAATTTTACATATTTGTATTACATTTAGTAAACTTTCTAGCAAATAGAGAGTGCATGACTATCTTGATATTGAAATGATGTGTATGTCCTTGAGATGCCACGTTGTGTGCTTATATTCACAATTGTTTCAGAAATGCAGTTTCTATAACAGTGATAGGAATTTTGCTGCTAGTTGACAATGAAATCATGGCGAAGTTAGTTTGACAACCATGGTATTATCATACAATCACTTTACATTGTAATTTAACTTCAGTGATTTAGTGCTTATTTCTACCAATATTAGTAGTTCCATTATAGTAAGAGTTTAAAAAGGCAAAAAGTATATTTAAATGTATGCTTCTGTTACTAAACATTTATGTCAAGTGGTTGTTCCATAGAGATATAATCTTGCCCTAATTGTTAGAAGCAGATAAAACAGAAACATGTAAGAGCTTCACTTCCATAAGACTGGCCAGATTATTATTATTTCACCATAATGGCAAAATCTGCCAGGGAAATTAAAACAAAATTTCCTCCCTAAGAAGATTCTGCCTACTCTAGCTATAGCTGTGTGAGGACAGGGGGTACCAGGAAACGGTGACATATTGTTGGAGCAGACACTTCAAAAATACCTCCTGCTTTCTGTGTTTCAGCAACTTCACTGCGTAGTGGTGGGAAGTGAAAATGCCAAGCGGTATTTCGAAGCGGTTCAAGGATCAAAAGAGCATCGAGGAGAGCTTTTTGGGATCTATAACCTGTTCAAACTGAGGACCCAAGGGTCTTGTCTAACAAGGGACATCCTGGAGGTGGGGACTTGTTCTCTGAACTTCTTGATACTGTATGACATTTAAATATGGTGTTTTCCCCCAAGACACTTGAAGAAGGCTGTACTTTCTCAGAGAAATTATTGATTTTTCTTTATCAAAAAATGCCTTATGTTTAATTTCTACTTTTAGAGAAATGGAAAATGAATTCCTTCTAAACTAAGGTTTTCTCAGGCGTAGTTATACATAATGTACATATAAATACAAATACATATACTATTTAGTATGATCTCTAAGGCCGTTTTCAGACTCATGAAGAGAAGTTAATTATTTTGAAAACAGCTATTGAAGTCAAGAAAAAAATGATTTTCTTAAATAAACAGATATAAAATGTGTTTTGATTCAAAGTTACCAAATATGCCCTGAGATCCACTCTCATGTCTCACGGAGATTTTTATCTTCTGTTCCCAATAAAAATTCCACATCAGTATTTCAAACTCTCCCAGTTGTGTTCACCCTTAACATACAGATGTTTCTTATTCAAAATAATTTATATTCTTTTTAAAAAATCTTTTAAGTTCTTTAATTTATCAGAATACTAAGAATATTAACATGTTTTCTAATTTATATTAATGTAAGTTTCAAAAAACCCTGGACTGTGTATCATTTTTTTCTTTTTTTGTTTTTTGGAGAGGTTTTCGCTATAGGGCGGGTGTACTCGCCAGACAGACAGTGAGAGACATAGAGACAGAAAGTGAGAAATCACCCCCCAGAGGGGATGGTCACGCCGCAATCCCTTCTCCTCCATTCTCCTCTTGGGATCTTGGGCACGCACGCACACGCGCCCAGCGTGAGTTTTAAGCCACGGGGTCCGGGATGCAAACTGCGGTCAACTACGTGGAAGTCCAGCGACATAGCCATTACGCTAACTGCTGGTTCCCTGTATCATTTTTTCAACCTCTTCATCATATGCATGAAGAAACTGAGTCTTGGAGAACTTCAGGTTAGTTTCCATGACTTGGGACGTTGTAGTATCACTTTAATGTCCTTCATTTATTCCGTTAAGTACCAGTTAAGACAGTTCAAGGCCCAATTGGTCCCAGACCTGAGGGGCTTAGATCTCAGATACATTTGTAATTTTTCAAGGTTATAAAACATTCCTTTCAAAATGTTTTAAGACATAAAAATTTGAATTTATGTAGCACTTTAAAGCCTGTGAGTTTCAGGCAATTTAGTTCCATTTTGCATTGACTTTTTGTTATCTATGGGGTTGTCAGGAAAGTCAGGATACATTTTTGCATAGAAAAATGTAGAAAAATATGTCATAACTTTCCTAATAACCTAATATATCATGGTTGTCCTAATTTAGAGATATCAGTACCTGCTAAAAGTCAGGTACTGTTCATAGAGCTAGGCTTACATAAAGTAACAAAATAGAAAAAACCCACCTGTTAGAAATGTTCATTCTATTGGGAGAGACAAATAATAAACAGAACAAATAAGTGAAAAATACAGTATGTCATGATGTAAGTTTGAAGGATAAAAATAGAGCAGGGGAGGGAAGTAGGGACCGTCAAATTTGGATGGGGTCAAGGAAGCTCTCCCTGTGAAGGCTGCATTGAGTCTTGAGAGAGGGGAGGGAGGGAGGTGTGTTATAGACACAGAAAACAAATGCAGAGGCCCTGAGGGAGAAGCATGAGTGCCATGATTTCAATATGGCAGGGCAGACAAAATGACTCGAGTGGAGTCAACAAGAGAGTAAGAGATGGTGGGAGAGAAATAACAGAGAGCTAGATGATGCATGACCTTTGACTTTTACTTTGAGCAAGATCAGAAGCAATTGGAGAGTTCTGGACAGAATAATGACAGATTGATGGTAGCTTGACCAACTACTGAGAACTTGACTGTAGAGTTGCAAGGATGAGCAAGAAACCAGTTAAGAGGATACTGCAGTAATCCAGCTGAAATGATGGTGGTCTGGGCCCAGGGTGACAATGGTGGGTGGCAGGAGAAGTGGCTGGATTCTTTAAATATTATTCAGGTGGCACTGACAGAGTTTGCTGATAGATTCGATATAGGATATGGGGGAAAGTGAGGCATTAATGGGGGATCCTGTGACCTGAACAGCTGAAGGCTAGAGTCACCAATTTACCTATCGTAATAGAGTTTCAGTCGCATAAGATTTCTGGTGCTGCCAGTTGTATCTGTTGTAGCTGCTTGGTTTCTGCTGAAGAAACAAATGGAAGTGCTGAGAAAGAGGGCCTCCCACCCCCTTGCAACAGTGGCCTCTGTACATGGGGTAAGGACTCAAGGCAATTCGGAAACAGTTTATCATTCTCTAGAGCTCTATAGGGGAGACTCCCACTTGTTGCCTTGGGTGACAGGTGGTTAGAAACACCCTGCTGGTATGTCTGTGTATTCATAAGTTTTCTTTCTTAACTCTGGTGATGGCAGTATTAATTCTTTAAAAAGGGAAAGAATTGATTTTCTCTTGAAGGAAAATTTAATATTCTAGAATCTAGGCCTTAGATACCTCTACTAAATGATATACCAAAGCTTTAAAGTCATATCGTTCCTAAAAGATGTAACAAGGCTGTTAAATAATTAAGGCATCATTTTTCTTTGCTTTCTTTTTAAAGAATTATTTTGTTTTATTTTATTTATTCATTTATTTTTTAACTTGGCCAGAGGAAGGCAGAGAGAGAGAGAGAAAGTGAGAAAGCAAGCCACCAGGCCCAGGCCTTGAACCATGGTCAGCCATCTGGGAGTGTCCAGCACCTTAACCACCACACCACCTGCTGGTCCCCATAAGGCATCATTTTTCATTTCATGTTAGGACAAACCTTTTCATTTTGGTATCTGCTACACCTAAGGACTGGATAAATATTTTTAAATGAATGTGACCAATAAATACACTAGCATTATAGGTTGGTATATCAAGTTCCCAGTACTCAACATTGTCTACGGTGTTTGAAATGTTGCTGTATGTCCCAGTATGTTAATATATAGGAATAGTAATTATAGATGTCATACTACCTAAATATATAGCATTTTTTCACTTCTCTTTCCCCCATTACAGCTTTTAATCGAGTTACCTGTAAATTATTACTAGTTTTTGTTAGTTTTTAAATTTGCTAGAGAGTGTATGTGCTTGCTAGAGAGTGGCAAAGAGACAGAAGGTGAGAAAGCATCTCCTCCCCCTCCCCAGTAGAGGATAGTCACACCAGGGTCCCTTCTTATCTCTCCTTTGGGGATTGTAGGCACTCACTCACAAGTACCTGATGTGTTTTTCAAGCCTCCAAGTCTGAGACTCTGTCAGCAATCTGGGATCCAGCCACCTTAACCACTGCACCACTGGCTAAGCCATTTTACTAGTTTTGAACACCTGAAAAAATAAAGTTTAAGACAAGAGTTAAGAGTATTTCAAATGTTATGTAAAGCTATATATGAGGGTCCAGCATGATGGTACAAGCAGTAGGTGACCACTACATGAGGCTGGAACTGCATAGGAAGTCCAGGTTCTGTTCTCAGACCAGACTAACCAGGCCAGGCATGGTGGTTTGCCCCTGTAGTCCTGGCTAACTGGGAGCCTGGGACAGAGGATTGCAGTACGGTGAGACCCTGTTAAGAACATTTATCTGTTCTCACTCAAGTACGTGTGTGTGTGTCTCTGTATGCATTTTTTTTTTTGTTTTTTTTGAGAGATTTTCACTGTAGGGCGCGTGCGCTCGCCAGACAGACAGAGAGAGACATAGAGACAGAAAGCGAGAAATCACCCCCCAGGGGGATGGTCACGCCGCAATCCCTTCTCCTCCATTCTCCTCTGGGGATCTTGGGCACGCACGCACACACGCCCGGCGTGAGTTTTAAGCCACCGGGTCTGGGACACGAACCGCGGTCGACTACGTGGGAGTCCAGCGACATAGCCATTACGCTAACTGCTGGTTCCCTGTGTATGCATTTTTTATCCATATTTTATCTACAAATATGGATATCCACAGCACCTGGCCTTTAGGTTGTACCAGGAACAGAACCTGAGCTTCCCATGTGGCCCCAGCCTATAGAGCACAGTGTCTTGGCCGTACGTGCCACCATGGCTGCTTCCAAAGTTCTTTTTAAAGATAAAAAGTGTGTGTGGAAAGTTTCATTGTTATTGTTACTGTATTTATCTTGTTTGTTTTTAGAATTTAGAATTTATATTCATTAAATTTTATAAAATTGATATATACGTATATGTGGAACTTTCTGCAAGTTCCTTAATTAGCAAATGCAATGCTAACACCAGCTGCATGCAGTTTTTCTTTAATGCCAAGATTTAGCATGCCCTTGCTGTGGTTTATCTGGTCGTTTGTACCCTTCTTTTGCACAGTTATTTGTGTTCTTTCTTGCTGACATTATAGAGGGAAGGCCAAGTGGAAGCAGGGATCATGACAGCCACCACGTGGTTGAAAGAGGGACCCCCGGCGCACAAGGTAGAAGTGGTAAGTCACGTTCGAGTCTGGAGGCCGTAATGCCTAGAGAAATGTGCTGTGATGATTTTAAGTCTCTCTATTTTCTTTTCATTTATAATGCATAATGGGAAAGTCTTTGCTTAAAAAAAAAGTTAAAGGCGCGAAGTCAGAGGGCAATCTGTAGAATGGGTAAGTTAGGTTGATTTAACATTTATACCACATGACTAATTCAGGAGCAATCATCAGGCAATTATGTCTGAACTAGAACTTTTAACTACTTAAAGCATGTTCAGAAACACCTGCTGCGCTACAGTAAACCTTAAGAATTCTTAAGAAATAAGTTATATGCTTTTCACTTTTCTTTTTTTTTTTTCCATAAAAGAGATTTTTGCTACATGGCCTGTATGCTTGCCGAAGAGACAGAGATAGAAAGTGAGAAATCATTCCACTGAGGGATGGCCACACCACAATCCCTCCCCTCCATTCTCCTCTTGGAATCTTGGGCATGCACACACACAAGCAGTGTGAGTTATAAGCTGCTAGGTCTGGGACTTGACCCAGGGTCAACTACATGGGCGTCCAGTGATGTAACCATTACACCATCTGCTGGTCCCTAATTTTCACGTGTGAAGCTGGAGTTGTAGGTCCATGCTTCTTAGAAGCGGACCACTACATTCATGTTTTCCTTACAAATAATTTGATCATGTGGTACTCTAGTTTAAACTTTTATTTATTATAGGAAGTTATTCCCCTTATATATAGAGAGAGAGAAAAGACAACACCAGACTACAGTATTAAATCCTTTCCATCTGTTTATTAAACATACTTTTAGAAAACACCAAGTGATAGACATGTCCCTTAATTACCTGTCCTAAGTTAATTCCCTTCCCTTGTGATAGAGTTGATATAATTATCTCGACACTTTCTAATGTCCTGTCATTGCTTCTCACATAGCCTGGAGAGCCTGACTGTCAGGAGCGGAGAGGTTCCGAACAGCCTGCAGAGCCGCTGGCAAAGGAGGCATGTGATCTTTTCAGCGACTTTAGTGATGACGAATCACTGAATAAAGACTCGGGAATTAAGACTGCCAGAAGCAAAGCATCTGAGCCAAGCAAGGCTTCAGGCCCTCCAGGACAGCTCACCTTGCTCCAGTGTGGGTTTTCTAAACTCCTGGAGTCACAACATAGAGCAGCTGAGGACTGGGATGGAGCCTCGGGTGACGAAAGTTCTGACGAGCAGCCCACGTGCCTTTCCACAGTAGCTGAAGATGTCAGGTGTCAGAAAAATCAGGACTTCCATGGTTCCTCCAAACTGAAATTAGACAATGTCTTAAATCCAAATGAAGATGGTATTTTTTATCAAAATGAGGAGATTTTAGAACAGAACATTTCTTCCGAGTCTGGTGATGAGAAAAAATTTAAAAATACAGCTGAACATCATGGCACAGTACAGAATGTCTCCGACTCAGAAGACAGTGATGTCATCTTTCCCACGCAATATACTGCTCAGAGGTTCCCTAAGCGTACTGCAAGGCTTGAGCCATCATTAAAAGGATCCGAAGATTCTGTAAGAGGAAACTCTGTAAAAATAAGAAATAAGGGTGATGGTGAAGAGACTGCTGAGAGAGGAAATAAAAGAATTTCAACAAAATTAAATCCTGAAGGCAAAATCCTAAAACCTGTTATGAAAAGAAAAAGCACCAGCGATATTAGTGATGAGTCTGATGACATTGAAATGTCCTCCAACGCAAGAAGACGAAGAGCTACTAGTTCATTGAGGTTTAAGAGAAAAAAGGAAAGCAAAAGGGAATTTTGCAATTTTTCTGAAACAATGAGGAAAAAGAAGCAACTGCATGCCACAGATGAGGATCATAACTCTCAGCTTATTGATGATTTTTCATCCTCAGATGACGATCTCTCTGCCAACCAACAGAGAAAAGGCAAAATCCATTTCTCTTCAAAAATGCTTTATCATCATAAAAACAGCCCTGCCGTACCAAGAAAACAAGTGAAATTTTCAAATGAGAAAGTTGTTGATCAAGAGCAGATGTATGAATCAATGGATAAACTGTTAGGTAACTACAGACACATTCTGAAAAGTTTTCTTTAAAAACGTGTTTCATGTAATCAAATAATTCTGCTAGGGCTTCTCAAATTAACTTATAAAGCAGTCCTAAAATCAAGATGCTCCGTTAAGGCACACACAGAACAGGGGCAGGATAAAGGGAAGACCATCTAGGTCAATAGAGAATTTTGTCATCCCCCCCAGGATGCCCTCCATGTTCCCTGTTCACATCGGAGCCCCTCTGCTCCCATAAACGTCAAGTATTCTGACTTCTCTAGTAGTAACCGTTTGCATTTTTATGGTTGTGTTACACAAATGTGCATGGCTACGCTTTGACTGTCCGTAGAGTTTCCATCAATTTATATTTTGCTGATTGTATCCTCTCAGTGAGGGTGGACATGTTCCTCTGTCCTCTGTATTACCTGCACAGGAGTCGTGGTCTCCTAACTAAGACTGGCTAAGACTCATTTGGCGAAACTATAGGAGGTACAAAATGCTGCTCGCTCTCTTTATGATCTTAGCAGCTGTTGACACTTAGGCATGTCACGGTCTATTCATTCAGTAGTAAAATATTTTCTACTCCCTTTATTTCTTTTTCATTTATTCTCTTGTGTAAAGAGATACTTCCTCTCGTTGACTGTTGTTTGCCCAGCAGTGCAGTTCATATGGGAAAGGGAGAAAAAATGCTCCATTTACTTATTTATTTATTTACTATAGGGCACATGCACTCTCCAGGAAGACAGAGAGACAGAAAGCGAGAAATCACCCCCCAGGGGGGATGGCCACACCGCAATCCCTTCTCCTCCATTCTCCTCTCGGGATCGTGGGCACGCACGTATACTCCCAGTGTGAGTTTAAGCCACCGGGTCCGGGACTTGAACCACAGTCGACTACATGGGAGTCCAATGATGTAGCCATTACACTAACTGCTGGTCCCATCCATTTTTTTTTTTAATCAACCAGTTTTTAGCATAATAAATTGGTCCCATATCATCTTAGAGGGCAATCCATTCAGTCTTAATATCATTATTAATCAATCAAGTCAAATACATTTAACGAGTCTCAATCCATTGCAATTAATATCAGTATTAAAGATCAATGGTCCCCTCTTTGGCTAGTGGAAGCCTTTATTTATTTATTTATTTATTTTAAAAGATTTATTTATGTAAGTCCATTTGTTATTTATTTATTTATTTTAAATTTGACCAGAGAGAGAAAGGGAAAGGGAGAAAGCAAGCTGTATGTCCAGGACTCAAACCACAGTCAGCCCTGTGGGAATCCAGTGCCTTTAATCACCGTGCCACCTGCTGGCCCCAGTCAGTGGGAGCCTTTTAATGTGAACATTTTCATACCCGATACCTTTTGGCATTATGCTAGTTGTATTTGAAAGCTTCCTTATTATCTATTGATAGTACAAATTTACTATTTCTTACTTACCTGAAACTAAGCATGAAATTCATATATGATTTATATGCATCGTATACATAGAGAGAGAGATATACACATACACATAAGGAAGGTAATTTTATGCAATCTTTTTGTGTTGCGATTTTATTATTACAGCCTGTTACATGCGGTCATTTGTGAAACTTTTCACTTTCTTATCTACACTCAAAATGTTTCAGATTTTGGATTTTCAGGTTAGGGATGCTCGACATGTATTACCAGATATTCCATATCATCTGAGATATTTCCTCCCCCAGCTCTAGAATTAGTCATTTCTCTAAGAGGTTTGGTTTCTTTTGGAGAGAAAGTGTTTCAAGACCACAGTCTGAGGCAGCTGGTGGCACAGTAGTAACACAGTGCTCTCTGAATCTAGACCCAAATGGGAAGGCCCCTTGTTCACATCCTGGAATCTCCCTGTAATCCTGTAATCCAAACTGGCTGAGGCTGGGGGCAAATCATGGTGTGCGGCACCTGGTAGGGGTGCTATTTCTCTCTCTCAAGAAATAAACAAACTTATAAACACACACACACACAGTCTGGAGCTAAGAAAAGTTATCATTACTGGCTTGGTTATTATTTCTGGGCCTTTTCAGTAGTGTATACATGAATATATGTATTATGTGACATATATATGTGTATTTATTTTATGTATATATACACACATGTATTTACATGTGATGGTGACAAAATACCTCATGAGTTTGTACTTATTCTTTCATATTTATATTGCTAGTTAATTTAAGAGTATAGAGGTTTTACCTCTTCTCCGTTGTATTTGAATACCATTTCTTCTGTATTGATAATTCTGGTTCTCAAGCATATAGGGAATGATTTAATTATAAGCTCTCATAATTGCTCGTTTGTTTTATTACATATTACCCAAGTTGAAGTCAAAGAACAGGATAGCAGTGCTACTAGATAGCAAATATCTCTAAAAAAAAAACAGAGTCAGCACTGCTTTCTTTTCTTTTTTTTTGGAGAGGTTTTGTTACAAGGCATGTGAGCTCATCAGAAAGATAGAGAGAAACAGAAAGTGAGAAATAACGCCCCCGCCAGGGATTATTATAGCCCCACCACAATCCCTTCTCCATTCCTCTCTTGGGATCTTGGGCACACACACACACACCCAGCATGAGTTTAAGTCACCGGGTCCGGGACTTGAACCACCATCGACTACATGGGAGTCCAGTGACATAGCCATTACGCCAACTGCTGGTCCCCAGCATGGCTTTCATGGTTCCCCAAAAACTATGTGAAAGAAGCTGATATCCAAGCAAGGCTATTTGACCACAGACACCTTGATGATTAATTCTGCTTTATTTATAAATCAGACTTTCTTTTCCAAATATTAGTAGTTTCATTTAAAAGTTTATTATGACATATACTTCGGTTCTATTGTAAATAAGTACAGGATTATTCTTTGTCATGTGTGATACAGTTGGTTTTGTGGTGTGAGGACTTACTGCAAGACTATTTTTTAAAATAATCAGCTGGGTTCTTTTACTGTACAGAAGAAGTCAGTAGTTAGTGGAGAACTAATGCTGTTTTGAATAATGTATAAATGTGTCATCAAAATTAAGAAAAATCTGAGCAAAGCTTCTACCAGAAGAATCCTTTTGAAAGTTTTGAAACTGTGTACCACACATACTCCTTGGTGTTCTGAAACTGAGGGAATGTATTAGCCTCGTTTGCCCTCTTGGACTTATTATTGAATACCTTGTGTGTGCGTGATGGGCGATTCGGGCTGAGAGGTTCAGGACTGAAACAGCACAAGTGTTGGAGGTCATGATGGAGGTTCACTGCCAGAGCTGTTTGAGGGAGCTTTCACAGGCCTCAGCTCTAGACTTCTCTTTTATGACCACAATTTAAAAATAAATTATAGGTGCCTGGAAGCAAAGCCATAAAAAATATAGCCATTTTTAAAACCTCTTTCAGATAAAAACCATGAGTAAATTTTTTTTTCCTAAAAAGCTCCCATCTTGACATTCTCTGGGCATATGTACGAAAAAAAAAAGACAAAATACAAGCAATAAAACTGAACAAAGCAAACCAAATGTAACTCCCTGCTCATAAACTTCCTGCTCCCATTCCATCACTGTAATCAATTGCATGTTCAAGGAACAGATAAGACTAATGCCACTCTTTAAATTAGTAAGTAATTTTTGAAATGAAGAGGGGAAGACCCACATTCATACAGATGCCCCTCAACAAGGACTTCGCTTCTTGGCTACAATGACTACTTCAGGTTTAAATTAAAGATCTAATCTCAGCAGTTCTCATACTGATGAGAGGACAAAGCTATTTCCAAGTTAATATAGACCAGTATATTTGGATTCATTTTCTGTTTTTTTTTTTTTTTCCAAAAGAAAAATGTGATGTTAACATAAGGGTTTTTTTTTTTTTTTTTTTAATGTTTATCTGTGTCTTCAGAGAGAGATAGTCATTCCAAACAGAGTTTTTGTATGCTGCGATCCACCCCCAGCCTCAGCCAGCCCGGATCATGGGCCAGCTCCTGCGCTCAGAAAGTACAGAGCGACCTCAGGATGCAAATCTGGGCTTTCCCGAATGGCCTCAGCACCATGGAGCATTGCATTC
>NW_006205008.1:1397207-1418324 GCF_000334495.1 Tupaia belangeri chinensis
GCGGGGCTGCCAGGACTGGCCCCAAAACTCTATATGCTTTTCTTGAGGCTTAAAAATAAAGCAGTCATGGGACCAGCAGATAGCCTTAATGGTTACGTCACTGGACTCCCACATAGTCGGCCTCAGTTGGAGTCCCAGACCCAGTGACTTAAAACTCACATTGGGCATGTGTGTGTGCATGCCCAAAATCCTGAGAGGAGAAGGGATTACAGCATGGCCATCCCTCCTGGGGGCTGATTTCTTGCTGTCTCTCTCTGTTTTCTCTGTCTCTGCTGTAGCATACATACCCTATAGCAAAAATCTCTCTTAAAAAAGGAAAAGAAATAAAGCAATCATGGAACCAGCAGATGGTGTAATGGTTGTATCACTGGACTCCCATGTAGTGGAATGTGGTTCAAGTCCCAGACCAGAAAGCTTAAAAAACTCATGTGTGTGCATGCGTGCCCAAAATCTTGAGAGGAGAATGGAGGAGGAGGGATAGTGGGATGACCATCCCCTCTAGGGAGTGATTTCTTGCTTTTTGTCTCTGTCTCTGGTGAGTACATGTGCCCTATAGAAAAAAAACTAAAAAAATAAATAAATAAAGCAATACTAATCTGTTTTTAGTGTAATACTGGATTTTTTATTATTATTATTATTATTATTTAAGATTTTTGCCCTAGAGCATGTGCGCTTGCCAGAGAAACAGAGAGAGACAGAAAACAAATCACTCCAAGAGGATGGCCACACCACAGTCCCTTCTCCTGCAGTCTCCTCTCGGGATTTTGGGCATGTGTGCCCAGCCTGAGTTTGAAGCCACCTGGTCCGGGACTCAAACTTCGATCAACCTTGTGGGAATCCAGTAACATAACCACGATGCCATCTGCTGGTCCCATTACACTGGAAATTTTAAAAGTATACGTGAACCTTATTGCTTTATAATGATATAACACTTAATAAGTATCAATTACCTTCTAGATGGTGTTCAAGAAGTGGCTTACGTTCACTCAAACCAGAATGTGATTGGATCAAGCAAAGCTGAAAATCATATGAGCCGATGGGCGGCACGTGATGTCTTTGAGTTGAAGCAGTTTTCTCAGCTTCCCGCTAACATAGCTGTTTGCAGTTCAAAGGTAAGAAGAACATAAGGTAATAACATCTTTAGGTTTTTGTTTTGTTTTCTTTTGGATTTTTTTTTAGTTTTTGCCACTGTGTTTGCTCACCAGAGAGAGGATATGTGAGAAATCACCCCACTCAGGAGATGGCTATACCATAAGCCCTTCTCCTTTATTCTCCGCTCAGGATTTTGGGTATACATACACACGCACTTAGTATGACTTTGAAGCCACTGGGTCAGGACTTGAACCAGTCAGTTGGCCATGTCGGATCCAGCTACTTTAATCTTCACACCACCTGCTGGCCCCTCGTCTTTATCTCGTCTTTCACAGAATTTATCAATAGTAAGTACTCCCTCAAAAATAGCTACTAAAACTATTAGTGACATACAAAGAAGTGTAGGAAAAAAACAGTATCATTGGGAAACTAGTCACTGAAGATGTTTTGAGTGAGGCAACAAATCTATATGTAAATGACTAATAATGTTGAGTTCATAATTTGCTTAATAATTTTTCCAATAAAAAAATTTGCCTAGAGGACCAACAGTTAGCGTAATGGCTATGTCGCTGGAGTCCCACGTAGTCGACTGCGGTTCGAGTCCCGGACCCGGTGGCTTAAACTCACGCCAGGCACATATGCGTGCGTGCCCAAGATCCAGAGAGGAGAATGGAGGAGAAGGGATTGCGGTGTGGCCATCCCCCTTGAGGGGTGATTTCTCGCTTTCTGTCTCTCTGTCTCTCTGTGTCTGCCTGGCGAGCACATGTACCCTATAGCAAAAACCTCTCCAAAAAAAAAAAAAAATTTGCCTATACTTCCCAAGTTAAGAAGAATTTGAGAGAACCGTGTAGTTAAATCAGAACCCAAACTACTTCAAGTCCTGTAGAAAAAGAAAAGTGTGTAATTAGATTGCCTCCAAAATTTCATATCTAATAAAATGCAGATACAAAAAACTAACTTCATGTAGAATTTTAATTTTTAACAAAAAGGAATTTTACAATGTTTAAAGTAATAAATAATTCCTATAGGCTCTTCCTCCTTAATGATTACTATTGTATAGAAAGCCTTACGTAAATGTAATTTTTTTGTTTATAGGTAGTCACTTTCATCAAAAATTTTTTTAAATGTTTTCTTCTTTTTGGCTTACTATTCTTTATTATTTCCTCAGAGTTTAGTGTCTGAGGAGTAGTTTTATTCTCACTTTATGGATAAGCATTAAAAATACATAGGGTTTATACAGATATTGTATTTTAACATAGTACTACTTTCATGAATGAAGGGGGAGAAATTCCTCTAAACTGTCATGCTGCCTTTCTTTACTTTTAACTTATCTGGTTCTACAAAGATTTTGAATCATCATAACTAAACCACAAAGTGAAATTTAAGACCAGAGAAAATATAAATTAAATGGGCAATTCAAGACTGGGAGAAAGTTATAGATACAGTTATATAGGTAGATATATAAATATAGCGATATATAGGACATAATGTGTTACCTAGATATTTTATTAAAATGACAAATTGTATTGCTTTTCCTGGTGGACAGAACAAAGGAGGTTGTCCAATCCGTTCTATTGCTCAGAACAGAAATGTACGAGTCTGGAGAATTTAAGGGAATAGAGCTTTGGGAGGCTGAGGTCCAAGGGCATGGTGCTCACCCCGGTCAGGTCTTGTTGCATCATGACATTAACAGGGCAGGGGTAAGCGTGTGGAGGAAAGCATGGCTCTGCCTGTCTTGTCCCCTCTCCTCATGAACCCACTAGAACTCAAGCATGGGGACCCCACTCGGTAACTTTGTCCGACCTTAGTCACCTCTCAAAGGTCCCAGATTAAATGGGGACTGGTGAGTGACCTAGTGAGCAGTCAGTTGTTTTATAACCCTGTAGAGGAAATATCGTAGTGGACATTGAAAGGCTGTGCTTTTTTACATTTTCAATGTAACCCAAAGGCGTGATGCCAATACAGCTCATAAAAGCATTCTTTGATGACCCAAGTATGCTGCTGTTTGATAGTCTCACTTTATGTAGAAATTTACCAGCACTGTAGACAACATGGCTATAGTTTGATTACTTTGTAGGAGCCATCCACAAATAAATTGGGTCTTCCAGAAATTTGCTTTAAGATACAGAGTGTATCAGAAGCTTTAAAACAGATGGCCGATTTATTGGAGTGGTTTTTTTTTAAAAAAAAAAAAACACCCTTTTTTAACCATATCCTTTTCCAGACAGACACATTTTAATGTGAGAGGTTAGCTAATTTGGTGAACCGCCACAGTGCATGTTAATGAAATATAACTGGAAATGGTCTTTAGCTTCTCTAAATATTTATGAGAGAAGAAATTTACAAGCATATAATTGTATCAAAAAGATGGATGAAAGACACAACTCTTAGATGTAGAAGTCCCTTTGGGACCTTAAGGAAAGTTTTAAAAATGGAAAAGCTAGGAATATATTCTGCTTCTAACTTGTCAACCCTAACTAACAGTTTTGAGATGGACAGCACAGTCTCATCAGAAACCTGTCTCCTCACAGTGATTTTCAGAGTGAGGGGCATCTCTCACCAGGAAACAAATTGGAATATCTGTTCCCCGGGTTTTGTTTTGTTTTGTTTTGTTTTCTAGCTTTTTCCCATAAAGCATATGCACAGGCTAGAGAGGCAGTGAGAAGGAAAGTGACAAATCCCCTCTAGGGAAGATAGTTATACTGCAATCCCTTCTCCTCCATTCTCCTCGTAGGATTTTCAAGCTGCCGAATCTGGGACTCAGTTGCTGTCAGCCATGTGGGAGTCCAGCACCTTAACCACCACACCACCTGCCGGCCCCCTTGGGGTTTCTGATATATCAGTCAAGACCATGTATCTTCCTAATCACATATACACTAACTTAGAAGGTCTTATTCAGGAAATGTGAAGGAATTTGTTTAATGACTAAGTCATGGTGGATGTAAAATATTCAGGGCTGTTTTAAATCCACTGAGCATGAATTCCAGTCTTATGCCACCAGTGCTGGCAGAGTAAAGCAGGAGTGACTCCATCTTGGAGGAGCACCTCCATTATAAACTGTTAAATTCCTATAACTAGAAACTTGCATTCTCTTTCTTTGCCTAAGAATAAATAGAGTGATTGACATTCCTATTGTCCTTAAAACCCCACTCCTTCTGGTTGCCTTAAGATAAGGTCCAATCGCAGGACCTTGCCCAGTGCCATAGAGATACTGAGATTCCATTGTGTTTGGGTAGAGATGGAATATACCCTCAGGGATGATTAACCTGCCTACCTGCTTGGTCTGCCTCTGTGATGCTTATATTGTAAAACCCTACCCCCTACCCTTTCAAGCCCACTGCTCTTTGTCCTCATGACTCCTCAGTCATCCTGACATGATTGTGCGGTTTTGGCCTATATAAGCTCCTTTCTCCTTTCACTCTGGGCTGCGGGTTTTTGAGAGACATGAGTTCTCCCAGCCCCCCATATGCCCACCAACTTAATCAATAAAGCACAATAAATGTGGCTATGTCTGGATGCCCTCTTATTTCTGGCTGAGTAGACTGTAACAGACCAAGAACATTCTGTGTGAATGTGCATTTTAGTGGCTAACTTCTCCAAGTTCATACTTGATACAGTACAATTCCATTCCAACACTTCAAAGCCATCCCACAGAATTTCTAAGGAAAAAAATGTTGCAATCATTGATTTTGTCATATCTAGTCGATTGCTACAGCACTTTTAATGAGGAAATCATTGAAACAAAGCACCATCTTTAATTAAAAGTCTTTTATTACCCAATGAGAGGTTTTACAGCTTGTAAGTATGGCATTGTGTGGCAGGAGAGTTTGGAGTTTTGAGAAAATTTTAGAATAGTTATGGAAAGGAATGAGAATAATCTGAGGGAAAGGGAAATGTGGCAAGAATAACACAGACTCAAGTCAAAGTGATAGACAATACCCACCAACCACTTATTCCTGGAATCTCCAAAAAACCCTAGCTCTCCCACCCACAGTGCAGTATCTTTCATCTAGAGCTCAAATCCCGAAAATTTTTTTGCTTGAGAGGTTTTTGCTACAGGGCACATGTGCTCGCCAGACAGACAGAGAGAGACAGAGAGACAGAAAACGAGAAATCACCCCCCAGGGGGGATGGCCACACCGCAATCCCTTCTCCAATCTCCTCTCAGGATCTTGGGCACGCACACACACACGCCTGGCAGGAGTTTAAACCACCTGGTCCAGGACTCGAACCGCAGTCGACTACATGGGAGACCAGAGACATAGCCATTATGCTAACTGCTGGTCCCAAATCCCGAATATTTTTAATTACGGAGCGTTCTTCTGAGTGCCTCATGTCTGTCATTAAAGTTGTGTTAGAGAACTTTACTCTGCTTGAGAATATTGCATGTGTGTGCACGTGCGAACATGAGCTCACACACATACACACACATACGTGACTGCAGCCAGATGGATATGTGTTACCTCATATTCTAAGAAAACAAAACACATTCTACTTACTTGTATGTAACGAATACCCAAATTGCAGTGGTCACAGTGTGCCAGTATTTCACTTTCTGAAGAGTACCATAACTGGGACCAATAGTTAGCATAATGGCTATGTCCCTGGATTCCCATGTAGTTGACCATGGTTCGAGTCCTGGACCCGGTGGCTTAAACTCATGCCGGATGTGTGTGCGAGCATGCCCAAGATCCCGAGAGGAGAATGGAGGAGAAGGGATTGCGGCGTGGCCATCCCCCCTGGGGGATGATTTCTCACTTTCTGTCTCTCTGTCTCTCTCTGTCTTTCTGGCAAGCGCATGTGCCCTATAGCAAAAGGCCTCCAAAAAAAAGAGTACCATAACTGAGCCTGAGTGATAGGCTTCAAGAAAATCTCGAAGGCATGTGCTAAATGGAAAAGTTACAAAAGAGAAGTAATGGATGCTACTGTCGTAGATAAAATCCTATGGTCTTTCAGTTTCTCAGTCTTTTGATGTAATTATTGATAACCAAATGACAAAAATCTGTGCATCTACTTTTCAGATTCAACCATATGTTAAGAAAAGGCCTGGGGGACCAGCAGGTGGCATGGTGGTTAAGGCACTAGATGCTCCATATGGCCAACCACGGTTCAAGTCTCGGATCCAGTGGCTTGCTTTCTCACCCTCCCCCCCATGTCTCTCTGGTCAAATTAAAATAAAAATGAATGAATAAATAAAATTTTTACAAAAGGAAAGGCCTGGGAGCCAGCAGTTAGCGTAATGGCTATGTCGCTGGACTCCCATGTTATCGACCACGGTTCACATCCTGGACGCGGTGGCTTAAAACTCACGCCGGGCATGCACACATGCGTGCCCAAGATCCCGAGAAGAGAATGGAGGAGAAGGGATTGAAGCGTGACCATCCCCCCTGGGGGGGTGACTTCTCGTTTTCTGTCTCTCTGTCTCTCTCTGTCTGGCGAGCGCACGTGCCCTATAGCGAAAAACCTCTCCAAAAAAAAAGGGAAAGGCCTGAAATATATTGTCTTTTTCATGTTTTCCCTTTTTTTGTAGTTTAGATTTTTACAAATGAGTAGATATTTATTAAACATACTTTATAGATATCCAGAATTAAAGCCCATCTCTGCTAAAATAAATTTCCAGTTTTTGATAATAAAATCATGTAAAACTGTGTGCAAAATAAGAACATGTTTTTCCTTAAATTGTACATGTTTTGCCTTAAATTATGCTTGGATACTTGAGAACCGTTTCAGAAGATAGCTCATTTAAAAGATGAGACGTCTGATAATAAGAAAGACCTGAATGATTTAGGATTAAGCTCAGACCAAAAAGAAATGTTCTAAGCATTTTAAGGAGCTGATAATACCTTTATTAGAGCTAATTTGTTCTTTTAATATATATGGAAGTATGTCACAAAACTTAACTCTACCTGTTTGTGATGTGGTGTCTCCTTTTTTTCAATCCACTGCATGTTTTCAACTTAAGTTTACTTAAAGTTTTCTGAAAAGAAATGTACAAAGACAGCATTCAATTAAGGATTAATCACTATGGCAACTGAGATGTGGTGACTGAAGGGGGAGGATGTATTCTCCCCTCAGTTTCCTGCCAGCTGTCATAGTCAACCTCTGCTGCCTGAATCCAAGCCAAAATATAGACTGTGACCGACTCGAAGAAACTATATCTGTATTTTTATAAATTGGTACAAGTATCAGACTATAAAAGAAGACTTAATCCCCTGAATTGGATGACAGACACTTGGCACTCTTGCCAGTGTTTGACAGAGAAATAACGGGTCGCTTTGTAGTAAAACCTGGATTAATAGTAAACCCTTCTTTATGTTATTGCAGTGTGGTGTAAATGCGAGAACTAAGCATGCTGTCAGCTCGGGGTGGGAGGTGGCATGGAGGAGTGCCTTTTATATAACAGTACAGGTTTAAGCACTGTTCAGAATACTGTAAATACAAAATGTTGTGTTAGTAAGAACTTCTCTTGTATTTGTGTTAGGCTGGCATTTTGTAGATTGCTTAAAGAAAGGATTTCTCTGAGCTATAGTGGATTGGATTGCAGTATGTTTATACAGCTTTTGGAGTCAGCGAGGAGGGATGGACTGTTTACAAGGAGCAGACTTTGGGGAGATAGAGCGTTCCATTATGCTGTTTTCCAGGATAACGAATGGCATGATGGTTTAAAGTGATTGTTCACAAATGACTGGTTTATGAAGTAGTCCAGTAAGTAAGGTTTATGGTTTCAGCATGTAACGGAATTAACTCTTACTGGATGGGATTTTTCATGGTCTTACCATTTTTCTTTCTATAGCTAAATGCTGATGTTATGGTCTTTATATCAGAAAGTTATTCTTTCAAGTAATTTTAGTAGAGATCAAGATTTTTGCAATTGTGTGTATAGATATGTATGAAGTTATGTTACTGGTACTGGCATGAAAAGGCTATAACATTTCTGTCCCTAGAACTAGGCTTGATTACAGGTAATGTTCTGTCTCAAAAGAGTAGTATGTCATTCCGTTACCTAAGCAGAGGAAGGAGAGTCCAGTGTTAGTCATAAACATGTCCACCTATTGCCCTCCCAGCTGGGGGCTGCCAGAAGCTGTGGCATCCTTCCTCATGGTGATGCTATCAAGATTCAGAGATTGATGTAACCGATCAGCTGATGTGTACAAAACGGATGCAACTCCTCACAAGAAAGGCACTGAAATTACTCGAAATATAAAGTTTTATTACTGTGATTATTGCTCATCAATAGCAGTGATGAATTAAACTCCCTCTATGAGTCTGTGCAATGATCTCTTGATATTTGTGTTTCTAGTTGTACTAATAGAATATTTTAGAATACCTTAAAAGATCTGGATTCCAGGGGCCAGCAGGTAGCATAGTAATTAAGACGCTGGACTCCCACATGGCTGACCACACTTTGAGTCCTGGACCCAGTGGCTTGGAACTCATCCTGTGCACATATACATGTGTGCCCAAAATCCCAAGAGGAGAATGGAGGAGAAGGGACTGTGGCATGGCTGTCCTCCCTGAGGTGTGATTTCTTACTTTCTCTCTCTCTCTCTGTGTCTCTGGCAAGTGCATAAGCTCTACCTTATAGTATATTCATTCTACTTAGAGTTTCATGCCTAAAGTCAGACGTGTATTCATAGATCTGTATATATCAGCAGAGCTTGCTATTGAAAGTAGTTAGATTATTTAAGAAGTTTTGTGAATCAATAAAATGTAGGGGGGGAAAGGGGAATGGAAAACAACTGTGGACACCTGAGATAGTATGGGAGGAGGGTGGGAAGTGGCAGAGGGTAAGAAATAGAGGGGAAAAAATACATATATATACACACATACATACATACATACATACATACATACATGTGTGTATATATATATATATATATATATATATATGAAACTAGAAGTGGAAAATTATTGACAAAAGAATGAATGATTAAGCCACTGTGCAGCATGTTCTGGATGGGAACACATTTCATATGCTGTGACAATGTTTAGTGAATGAATGTAAATTAATTAATTAAAAACAAAAACATGTATTAAAAAAAAAGGTTTGGATTCCATTTATCTAATTTTATTGCTAAAAGACCTGCCCTGATATATGACTAGCTTCTCACAAAGACAGCTATAGAAAAAAAATGAATTTGGAAGGAATTATAAACTAATTTAACAGTGGCCTGACTTGACAAAAATAATCTTTGCTTTTGCTAATTAGGAAGTAATTTAATCCTAACTCTTCTCCTAGATGATCATTTTTTCCAATTACATACAAGGTAACTAAGATTTCTTTGAATATTTTTTGTGTTTATAATAGTTGGAAGATTCTAAATACTTAAAAAAATACTTTTACTTTAAATGTCTTCTAGCTAATGGTATGAGAAGGTTTAGAGATATAAGGCCTCATGGAACTCTGATGGACTCCTCCTAGTTAAAGAATGTTAAGCACTTAACAACCCTTTTCAAATGATATTTTATCCCTCTATGAAAACCATGGTATCAATTGGACATGGTCACTTAATGGAAACACCTATTTGCTTGTCATCAGATGATACTCCCTCTTTACTGAATTCTGAATTTTGTATAAAATGAATATAGGAAAATGATCAGGTTAGGCAATCCTAGTGCTTCAGAATATGAAGGATGATTACAGGCTACTTAACCCAAACATTTCTTCTTATTATTATTTTATTTATTTATTTATTTTTTTGGAGAGGTTTTTGCTATAGGGCACGTGCACTCGCCAGAAAGACAGAGAGAGACAGAGAGACAGAAAGCGAGAAATCACCCCCCAGGGGGGATGGCCACGCTGCAATCTCCTCTATTCTCCTCTCAGGATCTCGGGCATGCACGCACATGCACCTGGCGTGAGTTTAAGCCACCAGGTCCAGGACTCAAACCGCGGTCAACTACATAGGAGTTCAGTGACATAGCCATTACGCTAACTGCTGGTCCCCAAACATCTCATTTTATTGCTTTTTTAAAATGACAGTAAGTAACTTTCCTCAGGGCTCAACAACGACAGCTTGCTTTCCTGTGGTCTTTGGTCTCTTATTTTGTCTGGAGATTCCCATTTTACTTTCTCAATGTGACAAATCAGTACTTTAATTTTATAAGATACCATGTTTGTGAAGAATTACCTTCACTTTAGCAGCTAGACAAAAAAAAAAAGTTCAGGTGATTGAATGCATTCTTCCCTTTAAAATAATTTTTTTTTAGTTGGTTAAACTTTTTTTTTTTTCCTTTACTTATGCTTTCCTCAACTCGAAATAGCCTTCAGCTTTACCTTTCTAAGGTTTTCTCACTTTCCCTCACTGTCTCTCTGGAGAGCACATGTGCCCTGTGGCAAAACCCTTAAATAAATAAATAATGGAGCTGATTTTTTTCCCCCTATAGGTTGTAAGCAATTGCCAGAGAAAGAGAGATAGGGAGAAGAGAATGAACACCCACCCACCCACCCCATGGGGGATGATCACACCACAACCTCTTCTCTTCCATTTCTCCTTTCAGGATTTTGGGCATGCGTGTACACTCACTCAGCATATTTCTCAAGCTGCTAGGACATGAGAGGACTTAAACAAAAAGAAAAGAGAAGAAAAGCAAAAGAAAAGAAAAGAGCTATAGTAAGGTTATTACTGAAGAAAGAAAAAAGTTTTAAATCTGTTGTAGCCTAAGTGTACAGTGTTTATAAAGTGTATGGTAGTATATACAGTAATGCCCTTAACCTTCCCATTCACTCGCCATTCACTCACTGACCCACCAGAGCAAATTCACGTTCTGCAAGCTCCATTCATAAGTGCACTGTGCATGTGTACCCTTTTTTTATCTTTCGTATGGTGACTTTTGCTGCATCTTTTCTACGTTTAGTTATGTCTAGAGACACAGATGTTTGCCATTCTGTTATGCTTTCCCACAGTACTCAGCATAGTGATGCTCTGTACAGGTTTAGAGCATTTAGTAGCCCAGGAGGAAGTGGCTGTAGCAGCTGGCCTAGGCGCTTTGTAGGCTGTCCCACCTGGATGTGCGTAGTACACTCTGTGATGTTTGCACATTTATGAAATCGCCAAATGATGTGTCTCTCAGAATCTTCTTCATTAAGTGGTATATGACTTTCAAATATGTATCATAGTTATGTAATCACATATCTTTGTCTTCTAATAAACTCCAGACTTTGAAATTGTAGGATATATATCTTATTCATCTTTGAGGACCTAAAATAGTGTTTTATATGTAATTGACACTTTCTGAATAAGTTTAGGTTTTTGTTGTCAGGGTACAACAAACCTCACTGGTCTGTTTTCAGAAGTTTTAAGTGGTTTAAATTCTCTTTTCTGTGAACAACTTCCATGGGTTTTCTGGAAATCCTCCAGAGGTGACATTCAAAGTCATTGAATGTATTTAATCAACCAGGAGAAATGATCACTTCCTGTCTGAGTGAAAATTGTTACCTGACATTCCTGAGTTTGGATGGATTTACTTAGTATGCATCTCCAACCAGTTGTACCCAATTCAAATTTTAGTTCCTACATACGGGCTCAGTCCTCAGGGATTGCTCTACTCCAGGGTCCTTTAGCCCTCAGATTCTATGCCAGTCATTGTAGATGTGGTATACACCTGATTCTTGTTACTCACTTCATATTTACTTATTCTTTCCTCATGTATATCACAAACTACTTAAAGACCAGGACCATAGAGTGCACTTCTGTAAACACTATCAGTTAGCAATGGACAGCACAGTGTGAGAATTCAGAACATGTTGACTATTGGAAATTTCTGCATGCAAGTACTATGTAAGGTAGATTCCTTGCAATCATTTTCACAAGTAAAGGCTCCTCAACTCTTAGCACCACCAGGAAGTGGACATACTAGCAGGTGATACAAACATATTAGTCATGTGTGAACAGCTTAGCATGCTGATCTCTTCCTCTTTGTTCCTTCCTTGTCATCTGTTGGTCATAGCACTGATACAGGAAACCCATTCAAGAAGGGAAAACATGAAGAATGGTATCAGAAAGACTTCTACCCCATGCATCTGCAGTTGCAGTAATAAATCTGAAGTCATTGTGTGACTTAATTTTCTGTCCTATTAAGCTCTGTGAAATATCATGTCCTTTCTGTGGTACATAAGGCCTGTCTCAGTTTGGCCCTCTCCCACTTTTCTGGTCTCAATCCAAGACACTCACTTATTCAGAATTTTTTATACCGAATATATGCCAGACACTATGCTAGACACCAGGGAATAAAAGATAAATAGACTTTGCCTAAACAGCCTTCAGGTTATGAACTTTCTTCCAGACATTCTTTTATCCTTCCATGCCTTTACTCCTGTGGTTCTTTTGTTTAAAATTCCTTTGTTCCTATGTTGGACAGTTGAACTCCTATCCCGTCTGTCATCTCTAATGCCCTTTTACAAGTCTTCTCCAAAACAGTGTAAATTTCTTCCTCATTTTTATTTGTATGTGTGTCTATGTGTGCGTACCTGCTGCAGCCATTACCACATTATATCATGCCATACCATATGTGTGTCTACAAGATGATAACCATCTAAAAGTAGGCTATGCAACAAGTCATTAAACTAATTCACACAAGCTAATTCACATAAGTTTGGAAGGAGGCATTTCTAGGGTGGTGCTACACACCAACGATAGCATAAGGATTCACATTCTTTGATTTTCTGCCCTATCATCTTTAGTAAGTTAACTATTATTCCTTTGGCCTTTTATTTCATGTTGCCAGATGACTGCCACAACCCAAAAGCTTATTTCCTCACACAAATGCATCAAAAAAAAAAAAAAAAACAGGAAGATTTTATTTATTTCTCTCTCCTTTTATCAGGGAGGATAACCTTTTTGGAAAAACATAACTGACTTGACTAATCTCAATTCACACCTCAAGAACTGAGAAAGCGATTTGCGCCTGGCGTGAGTTTAAGCCATTGGGTAGCTATCAGCAGTGTCTGCTACAGTTTCCCTGATTAGATGATGAATCTCTTTGTGTTAGGAAATGAATCTCGTCTATCATGTTGAGGACAAAATTCTGACTATTTTCTATTCCTGAGTTGTTTCCTAGGGGGCCTGGGAGAGTCACATCTACAAACATTAACAGACCATTAATAGTGGGATGTTATATCCTGTCCCAGGCATAGTGTTTTTATAATGTACACTAAGTCTTCTTACTCTTTTGCTAATTTCTTTCAGTAGCAGAGATTTGTGATTTTCTATAACCAACTACTAATCCAATAATTTCAAACTTACCTATAACCTATAAGTCTTTGCTTCCAGATGTCCCACCTTTATGGGCCAGGCCAGTGTGAAAAACTCTTTATGCTGATTGACAACCGTTCTGTCCTCAAAACTGTATAAAAGGAACCACTGTATCTCAGCATCCCAAGAAATATGCTTGTTTTTCTCCTGGTTGATCACTCATATTTGTGCTTAGAAATAAACCACATTAATTATTATTTTTATAGAGTTGATTGATTCTGTCGACAGTTATTCTCAAGACCTAGAATTGTACCTGGGACGTACCAGACATGTGAGTCCAGTGCCTTATCCACCATGTAGTTCGTTTCCCCCACTGTTTAGTATTTTAATTTTCACTTGAAAACTTGAATTTTATCACTGGCAACACACACTGTCCTTTATTTTCCAAGAAGACATCTCACTAGGTTCCTTTTTGAGAAAGTCAAATACCCAAATCTGAATAGCCATAGTTTGTGTCATTCTTTCAAGTACAAATGGTATTCCACAAAAAAATGAGTAGTTCAGTTTGCAGCTCAAACCACTGTTCAAGTGTTTTATGAACACTTCTCATCTCATTATACACAATATTTTTTAAATGGGCATTCAATGGTTGAATTTTTTTAATTTTAATTTTTTTTTCTGAGATAGAATGAGAAAAAGAGAGTTATCCCCAACAGGGTCCTTGCACTGTGATCTACGCCCAGTCTCAGCCAGTCTGCATCATTGGCACATGCCTGTGCCCTGTGTGTAGAGGGAGGTCTTGGGCTGTAAACCTGGGACCTTCCCATGTGAGTCCAGTTGTGCTACTGCTGCACCACTGTCTGGCCCCAAAGTGTTGAGATTCGGTAAAATTAAAAATGTCTGTTACTTAGATGGCATAGTGGTTATGTTGCTGGACTCCCACATGGCCAAACGCAGTTCAAGTCCTGGACCCAGTGGCTTGAAAATCACGCCAGGTATGCATGCATGTGTGCCCAAGATCCCGGGAGGAGAAAGGATGGGGGCATACCTCCTGGGGGGAGATTTCTCACTTTCTCTCTCACTGTCTCTGTCTCTCGTAGGCAAGCTCACATGACCTAAGGCAGAAACCTCTTAAAAAAAAAAAAAAAAAAGTCTGCTGCTTTATCAAGGATATTTATTACAGAAAGCAGTTTTCTATTCCTGGAATTATGTGGTGTTACAGAAGCCAGTAACTGCAGGTATACTTCCAGGACACTGCTTGATTCATGCCAGGCTGCCAGCAGTTTTCCCACTATAGCTTTTTTTTTTTTTTCCAAGAATTATTTTACTTAGATTTATTTATTTATTTACTTACTTACTTACTTACTTACTTAAATTTAACCAGAGAGGGACAGAGAGAGAGAGAGAGAGAAAGAAAGTAGGAAAGCAAGCCGCTAGGTCCTGGACTCAAACCACAGTCAGCCATCTGGAAGTCCAGCGCCCTTAACCACCATGCCACCTGCTGCCCCCCCCTCCACTATTGCTTGTGCAGTATCATTATAAATGTCAATAAGTGAACAAGGCACTTTAGTATCCTGAAAAATAGTTCTGACTTTGCAGAGCCTCTGAAAAAGTCTGGGATATCCTAATGGTTCATGGACCATACTTTGAGAACCACTAGTCTACAATAAATGACTGTTTTCATTCAGAGATACTGAATACCTCCATGCTGGGAAAATCGGACTATGATGACCAAGAACAGGTTTGGGTTTCACCCAAATTTAGTGCATGCACGTGAAAAGTTTCCCTCATTGAGTAAACCCAGAATGGCCCTTCTTTCTAGAATAATCATTTTAGCTATCTGCTCCAGCCCTGGTTCATGGCTTTCATCTCCATGGAATGGTTAGATACTTGGTACATCTTGACAGTTACCTGTAAGAGTGTATAATCAAATGCTCAGTCTCTTCAGGTCAGTTTAACACTTATCATTCCCCCTAAATGCAAGGACCTTCATGATCTGTTCCTACATCCCTCTGCGTCTGTACTGCTCCCTGCTGTACAGTACAGGTCTGCCTGGTCACTAGCTGCTGAATATCAGCACATCCAGTCCTGGCTCTGAATTTCCTCATTTTTGCCTTCTCCTGACATCATCCTACCATGGCTTGAAAGTCCAGCTTCACAAGACTTCCCTTGCATAATTTTCCCTTGTATTATTTCTATTTCAAACTTGATAGTTTTATTACATAAATGGAATTGACTTTGATTTAATATTTTATGTAGGCATGTACATCATACCACACTAATCAGACAATAATGTTACATGTAGGTTGAAGATTCCACTAAAGGAATAACAACAAAATCAAGGGGAAAAATAGGTAAGGCCCCCTGTCCGGCGTGGAACTGCTTTGACTGTCCAAGTCTTATATATGTAACTGGATCACAGTTCAAGTCCTGGACCTGGGTGCTTGAAAATCATGCTGGGTATGGTGTGCTTGCGTGCCCCAAATTCCAGGAAGTAAATGGAGGAGATGGGATTGTGGTGGGGCCATCCCCCCAGGGGGTTGATTTCTCACTTTCCCTTTCACTCTCTCTTGGTGAGGCATGTGCCCTATGGCAAAAACCTTAAAAAAAAAAAAAAAAAAAAAAAACTAAAAAGTTTGTATCTGCTACCATGACTATAACATCTTCCCAATACTTAAAGATTTTTTGATAACAAAATAATAAGCTAAATACATCAATATTTTGAGGATCTCCATAACTCAATCAATAGTTTCTAAAAAGCCAGTAAATGTTATTAAAAATGATACATGGGAAAAAGATTCACCAAAGAGCAAAATATGTCAATGAATTTTAATTTTAACAATACAGTAATTTTCCTGATAGGTTTCAGATTTTTCATGAAATAAGCCTTAATTGAGTTTTGGTATAGTATCAAAAAAGAATGGCCATAATTTCTGAAAAGTCTATTAACATAGTCTTCCTTTTTCTAACTGTCTGTATAAGGTCAATTTTCTTCATGTACTAAAACTAAGCTATGTTGCAACATATTGAATGTGGAAAATAATATGAGAAGTCAGCTGTCTTTTATTAAGCCAGATATTGAAGACATTTGCAAAAATGTGAAACAGCCACTCTTCTCAATAAATTTGTTTGCTTTGGAAAACATAGTTTTTAAAAAGTTATTTATGTTAATGTATAATAGGCTCATTATTTTTAATAAATTAAATACTTTTTTAAAGAATTATTTCAGTTAACTTTATTTATTTATTTATTTAAATTTAATCAGAGAGATATAGAGTGATGGGGGAGTGGAGTGAGAAAGCAAGCCACTAGGTCCAGGACTTGGACTGTGGTCAGCCATGTGGGAGTCCAGCACCCTTAACCACCACACCACCTGCTGGCTCAATACTTTTAATTTTTTTCAGTGTTATAGCCTACCTAAACAAAAGCTCTTTGGCATCCTTAATCATTTTTAAAGAAATCCTAAGACCAAAAAACTTCAGAACTGCTATTTTAGGGATTTGAAAAGAGTCACCCGATATTAAATTCAATTCTAGCAGAACATACTTCCACTTGGCCTTTCTCTGTGTAAAAATGTTACTTCTTCTCCTATCACTCAAGAAAACATATCAAAATAAGAGAGTGAAATGATGTGGTTATAAAAGCTCCACTCTAATTTATTTTAAAAGGGGAGTCACTCACAGATTTCAGTACTTCATTATTAGTAATACATACTCTGCATCAAACTTCACAACTGCCCCATCGGTGGTGGCGCAGTGATGCTGGAAGCCATTTGGAGGATCTGTGTTCAGTTCTCATGTTGACCTGTACATGGGTGTGTGTGTCTATGATCCTGACTGGCTGAAAGGCTAGAGGAAGGATTGCAGCATGGGACCCTGTTGGGGGTGCTTGTCTCGCTCTTTGTCTCTCTCATGAAAGAAAAAAGGAACCCCCCCCCCAAAAAAAAAACTGAAAAACTAAACTCACACTAGTTGCAATGTCTCAGTATCATTTGTGACATAGTTCTTGAATGGTCTAACCTGGACACTGTAGACCCATTGGTGACCTGTGGCCAAAGTGGAGACCACAGAAGAGGGAAGTAGGAGCCTAAGCCAGCCACTGGGAGGCACAGGCAGGAGTGGATGCCTGCCAAGAAAGGCTTTCTTGAATTATTATTATTTTTTATCGCCAGCACCACTCTTCTGTGATCTTTTCATATAACAGATTTTATTTTGATTAGAGTCTATAAATAGTCTTCAGAGAAAATATTATAATGCTTATAAATAAAGTTCAATACATATAAAGATTTGAAATTGAGGTCAGGCCTCTAAGATGCTATGAGCCTATCAATTACTGTTTGCTGGAGATTCTATAAAAAGAATGGTAGAGTTTTGAATTTTAAATATGAAAGAAAGTGACAGGAGTGTCAGTTCCAAATCCCACATCCCCCTAGATCCTGGTAATAAGGCTTAAAAAGATACAAATCCTCCCAAGTTAATCCCATAAGTAGCCAAATAAGGCCTGACCCCGGGCTCTGTGGAGTTGAATCTAGTGCTTAGACTCCCGGCCCGGAAAGGCCCAGGTTCTGGCTCTAGCCTTTCTCCATAGGAGATGTTAAAAGGAATTTACTCTCCTACTGCCCTCCTGGTGGAGACTGAGGGGTTCTCGAAAATTCTCTATTGCATATGTGTAGGCTTTGATGGCAGTAATTGCAAGGGTCTCACTTGGCCCTTTCTTCACGTCAACTGTCATGGCCATAAGTGGTAGACCCTCCAGATTGCCAGATCACAGGGAGATGGAGTTTATATTAATGTTGAATATTTAATGTTTCTGTTGAATTGTGTGCCCACTGGTCTTTGCCTGTTCTGCCAACGTTGTCACTTTGCTCCGTGTTTTAAGCTCATGGTTCTTGAACAGTGGGTCTCCCACTTAAAGGATTTTGAATTTCCACAAACTCTTTCTCTCCTGTTTAATTTGGTATGTATTTATTTGAAGAGCTATTTCCATTATTGTGGATAAAAAAATGGCCTTGGGGCAGCCAATATAAAGTCCACTGTGGCTCACTCAGAAAGCAAAGTAGTATTTAAAAAGAGTTTAACTAATTTGTCACTTCCTCCTTCCAGGAGGAAAGGAGAATGATAGTTAGAAACTTTAATCTTCCTCTCTTCCCACCCTCAAAGATTTTCTGTTTGAATCCAAGTGCATTTTTTTTTTCAGATTTAAATGTCATTTTTAAACATACGCAGGAAATTTGACCTTCCTATGTGCTCGTGGTGGGTCCTCTGATCAGCTGGCTTTTCTCCAATGGGTGAGTTAAGACAGTTCATGAGTGGCCGTAGGTTTTGAGGATTGGAAAGCTGCATTTACAGTAACATTTCTTATCTCTAGGCAGAAATCTTGAATTATTATGCTTGTGCAAAGATCTTCAGCAGTTTTATCATTTTAAACTCAGATGCCATCTCAGAGAGTGTGTGCATAGCCCACTCTCCACTTTTACGGCACTCCTGAGTCCTGCTTTGCAAAGACAAGCAAGTTTATGACTTTGTGTGTGTTTACAGAGTTTGGCCCTTACCCAAAAAGAGATTTCTTTTTTTAATCTTTTGTTTGAACAGATGTGTAAACAAAAACATTGCTACCTCTCAGACTTCACTGTTTAAGGTTTAACAGAGAAGGAAAAAAGATTTTTTAAGCTTTATGGCAAAGTTGGCACGATCGGGCTGATGAGTGGGGCTTGTGGCCACGTGGTGCACCCACAGTAATCCTGACCTTAGAGCGTTTTGTGAAGCTCTGTACTCTTCTCAAGAACAAGGTGTAGACCAAAGAGCTTTCCTGTGGTGGGCAGATCTTAAAATCAAGATTTTTAATTAAACCTTCCACTCAGACTTTTCAATGGTCAGGGCCATCTGGACCTTCTGATTCCTTTGAAAACCTCCTCCCTGTTTCCAATTTTCTCGTTGACTAATCAAGCCTAATTATCTTCTTATGGAAAAACAGTCAGTATGACTGTTAACTATACACTGCTTTGTTTTGGTGTACTCTCTGTAAGGTATATCCTGGAGAAGAAGCCCTGTTCCAAACTTGCTAAATCAAAGATACCACTGCAGTTCCTTGCCAGCCATGGTGGCACAGTGATGATACCATGCTCTGCAGTGTGGGGCCACATGGGTGGCCCCTGGTTCATGTCCTGGGTCTCACTGTACATGCTGAGTGTGCACCCATGCCAGTAATCCTGGCTAGCTGAAGCTGGGGGTAGATCACAGCATAAACATCTTTCTGCTCCACCTCCAATGGAAGAAATTTTAAAAGTAAACTTTTTTTGACAGAGAGGTTTTTTGTTTTTGTTTTTGTTTTCTTTTCTATAGGACACATGCACTCACTGGAGAGACAGAGAGAGAGAGAGAGAGAATGCAAGAAATCACCCCCAAGGGGATGGCCACACAACCATCCCTTCTCCGTTCTCTCAGGATTTGGGGCACACACGCACATGCGCCTGGCATGAGTTTTAAGCCACCGAAACTAGGACTCAAACCACAATTGACCACGTGGGAGTCCAGCAAAGTAACCATTACGCCATCTGCTGGTCCGCAAAAGTAAACTTTTTAACAGAGATTTCACTAATTCCTGGTAGTCTGTCCTGTCAGGCTGATCTGCTTCCTGCGTACCTCCTCCCATAAGCTTCCTCTGCAATGCTTGGGGTATGAATGAGCCAGGGAGAAGGAATCAGCATTGTCTGGACTGGCTCTGCATGAATCTGCAAGAACTAGCCCAAGGGGGTTTAGAAAAATGGCAGAGCTTACCAATAGTATTTCTTCTACCTAAAGGGGAACTAGAGGCTGTTTGTGGTTGCTTTCGAAACTCTCATTTGCATTGTGATGTTTCTTAACCCATTGTTACAGGCTGGTGGGTTTGGGATAGATTCAGCTTTTCTCCTGTCCTTGCTTTTCCTATGTAGGAGCCCTACATGTTCTTTTGTAATTTACCTCCAAAATTATTTGTTATTTCAAGGAATATCAATAGGAAGATTTTATTTGTTTGTTTGTTTGTTTTTTCTTCTCAAACATTCTCTGAACTATTCCAGTACATTTTCCTGGTATATAAAGATAGATTCCATGCATAGGCAAGTAAACAAATAAGTGTTAATGTAATTATATGGCTGTGAGGTTGGAGAAATCTTCCATTTTTTCTTTTTTAAGTACACTGCTGTTAAAGGTTGCTATCTGGGGAACCAGCAGTTAGCGTAATGGCTATGTCGCTGGACTCCCACTTAGTCGACCGCAGTTCAAGTCCCAGACCCGGTGGCTTAAAACTCACGCCGGGTGCGTGTGCATGCGTGCCCAAGATCCCAAGAGGAGAATGGAGGAGAAGAGATTGCAGCGTGACCATCCCCTCTAGGGGGGTGATTTCTCGCTTTCTGTCTCTATGTCTCTCTCTGTCTGTCTGGCGAGCACACGCGCCCTATAGCAAAAACCTCTCAAAAAAAAAAAAAAAAAAAGGTTGCTATCTGCAAATGTTTGAGTTGGTTTTGTTTTCTCCTATCCTTTCATATAGAAGACCTATAACATAACTTATCTTCTTTTTCATTTATGCCTTCCAATAACTTGTTTCAGTGAAAGTTGTGCTGTTTAGCTTAGATCTAATGCCTTAAAATAGGTAGCATTCACTTTTGGTTCAAAGGAAAAAGTATCAGTTATCAAAGCTCATTTAAATGTTTCATACCATTGATCTAAATGAAGTTAAGGAAATTTCCTGCTATAATCAATGTAAATGTAAAACTTTACAGTAAGAAGTCAGTTATACAGAATTATAAATAGTTATTAGATCTAGTATGGATTCATTTTGGCTACTTTAAAAA
>NW_006205008.1:1418342-1418967 GCF_000334495.1 Tupaia belangeri chinensis
AAAAATGCTGTCTTGGGACCAGCAGTTGGCATAATGGCTATGTCGCTGGACTCTCATGT
The DNA here is from genome assembly GCF_000334495.1 of Tupaia belangeri chinensis. NCBI lineage: Eukaryota > Metazoa > Chordata > Mammalia > Scandentia > Tupaiidae > Tupaia > Tupaia belangeri. The sequence continues at coordinate 1,418,402 of NW_006205008.1, forward strand.
AGTCGACCAAGGTTCGAGTCCCGGACCCGGTGGCTTAAACTCAGGCCAGGCACGTGTGCATGTGTACCCAAGATCCCAAGAGGAAAATGGAGGAGAAGGGATTGCATCCTTGCCATCCCCCCAGGGGGTGATTTCTCACGTTCTGTCTCCCCTTCTCTCTCTGTTTTTCTGGCGAGCACATGTTCCTTATAGCAAAAACCTGTCAAAAACAAAAAAAATAAAATGCTGTCTTATATATTGTAATCCTCATGTGTCTTTTACAACTTAAAATAATTAAGCTATTATTTAACAAAATGTATATACATTTTGCATATGCGTGTGTGTGTGTATATATATATATATATATATACATTTATCATTATTAATGAAAAAGTACAGGCATACACATGAGCAAAAGAAAAAGAAACACCCTTCACAGGGCTTGGCATTGCTACACTCCCTCTCCTACAACCCTCCAGCCTGGTTAGACCATGGGTGTGTGCCTAGTATGTTTTCAGGCCAACTTAACCAGGGACTCAAACTGTAGTCTGTGTGTGGCTTCCAGTTCCACAGTTCCATGTGCTATC
>NW_006205008.1:1418984-1419364 GCF_000334495.1 Tupaia belangeri chinensis
CAAAAATCAAAGCCACATTATATATTTTAAATAGTAATTTTTATGATATATTTTCAAACATTTACAGGTCCATCAGAAAAATCAATAATGGTTTGATAACATCACTAAAATGTTATCAAATGATGTTTGATAACATCACTAAAAGCAGATATTCATGAAGTCTCTGAAGTGAGCTATTTCCAAGTTAAATGTTTATTTGTGGATAGGTATGGAGATTATTATGGCCAAAATATATTAGAACAATTATCATTTCTAGAAATATATAGGTTTTAGGTACCAGTGGGTGGCATGGTGGTTAAAGCGCTGGACACTACCACATGGCTGACCACAGTTCGAGTCCTGGACCTGGTGGCTTGCTTTCTCACGCCAGGCACGTGTGT
>NW_006205008.1:1419398-1443312 GCF_000334495.1 Tupaia belangeri chinensis
AATGAATAAATAAAATTAAAATAAGTAATTCTTTAAAAAATAAATATATAGGTTTTAATATTTTTGTTGAGTTATATTCTGAGTTTTATTTTAAATAAAAAATAATTATTTCTGTAAAGTTAACATGTGCTTAAAGTTTTCCTTCTATAAATTAGATTAGGATTTACATTGTTAGCCTATGCCTATCCCCTTACCTTTTTAGACTTAAGCTGGTGATATGAGGGGGAGGGCTTTCTCCCAACTGTGTCAGTTCTCAACTGACTGCTCCATATTTACAATGGAAAGTACATCCAAATGACTAAAAGATGTTACTACTCATAAGTTAAAATTATTACTTAAATATTCTCTAGTAAATTCAACTCCTTAAGTAACTTTCTCTGTTTTCATTCAGTTCTTCTCATCATCAAATGGATTTTTTAACTGTATGCTTACATTACCTAGGAATGATTACTGTCCCTCTTAAATGTATTGAGTAGGCTTTGTTTTTAGTAAAAGTTCTGAGAGTTGAATTTGATTTTTTTTAGAGAGATTTTTGTTATAGGGTACATGCGCTTACCAGAGGGAGAGAGAGACAGACAGAGAGAGAGAGAAAGTGAGAAATCACTGCTTGGGAGGGATGGCCACTCAACAACCCCTTCTCCTCCATTCTCTTCTCAGGATTTTGGGCACACATGCACATGCACCCAGTATTTATTTGAAGTCACCTGGTTTGGGACTTGAACCATGTGGGAGCCCAGCGACAACCATTACACCATCTGCTGGTCCCTAAATTTGATTTTTTTTCATACAAATGCTATAGAGAAAAATACCTAACAATGCCTATTACTTTATGGAAATAATCATGAATATAGCAATTACTGAGTTATAAATTATGCTTTAACAGTGTAAAGCTTTCTAAAATAGAGTATTAGCAGAAATACACTAAACAAACACCATACAAATTTCTTGTTTTCAATAGTACATTAACTGTATTCAGAATGACAAAATTTACAGGTATTTCCTCAAGGCAAATCTTGAAAGGTATTTTTGAATACATTTTTTTGGTTTTGTTTTGGAAAAATTAGGGACAATCGGTTGCTTTTGAAGAAACTGGAGTTCTGGGAGTGTTTTGTTTTGTTCTGTTGTTTAGGGGGATGGCCACACTGCATTCCCTTCTCCTCCATTCTCTTCTAGGGATCTTGGGCATGCAAGCACATGCACCCAGTGTGATTTTGAAGCCACTGAGTCTAGGACTTGAACTGTGGTCAGCCATGTGGGAGTCCAGCAACATAACCATTATGCCATTGGCTGGGCCCGCAACTCTACTTCTGCTTTACTCCTTTATGTTCTGATTGCAGAATTTCCTATCAAATACAACACGATCCAGTTGTTGGCCATTCTTTTCTCTGGGGTAGAGTAGTTTTACTTTGCTTCTTGAACAGAATATGCAACTTCACCTTCTATCTTACTGTTCAGAAAGACAGTATCATCTTTTAAATTCCTAATTCAGTTCATTTTACTTAATTTTTCATTACTTCTGGCCCCGAAACTGGACTTCTGCTTTACTCCTTTATGTTCTGATTGCAGAATTTCCTATCAAATACAACACGATCCAGTTGTTGGCCATTCTTTTCTCTGGGGTAGAGTAGTTTTACTTTGCTTCTTGAACAGAATATGCAACTTCACCTTCTATCTTACTGTTCAGAAAGACAGTATCATCTTTTAAATTCCTAATTCAGTTCATTTTACTTAATTTTTCATTACTTCCATCTTGTTACTATTGCTGCTTCATAGAGAAGTATAAAGAAGCACTGACATAAGTGATTGTAATGAATGAGTTTGAGTTGAAGTCTCATCATCTAGGATCAACTCACATGGCCACAGACTTTGTACTTTGCTTTATAAGAAATCATAACTGTCACTTCAATTGCAGCTACACTAGGGCATCATTTTCCTTATATCAGCTATTGTAAAGGGTGACTATACTATTTGTCTATAAAGTAGGTAAACCGAGTTTATTAAGAGCACCAAAATATTTGCAACTTAAAATGGATACTGTTTTTTAAGAATGTTTGAAAACTGTAAATATGGTGGTACTACCACTCAAAACAGCGGTACTTAATTCTTTCTGGTCATAAACACCTGTCAGAATAACATGAAAGTCTTAGGTGTTGTCTGAAAAACATATACCCCTGCAAATACAGATTTGCAGGATTCATATACACTCTTTTCAGAAATCACTGAAACCCATCTACAGAACCACTACAGGGTCCGTGGGCCCAGATTAAGACCTCTGCTCTCCCCACAGTGAAAAGCAAAATGATGCCCCCCACAAAGATATCCATAAACTAATCCCTGGAACCTACAAATTTGTTAACATTCCTGACAAATGGGATTTAAATTTTTTAATTTACATTTTCCTTAAATGGTAATTAAGGTTGTAGTTGCAATTCAGGTTAAACCAGCTGACCTTCAGATGGGTTGATTAGATAGACAAAAATTTTATTTTCCCCCCCTTAGGTTTTTGGCATAGGGCATGTTTGCTCTCCAGAGACAGAGAAAGGGAAAGTGAGGAATCTTCCCCCAGGAGAAGACCACACCACAAGCCCTTCTCCTCTTGGGATTTTGGCCACACATGCACACATGCCTGGTATGATTTTCAAGCCCCCTGGTCCATGACTTGAACCATGGTCAGCCATGTGGGAATCCAGCACTAGAGCCACAATGCCAACTGCTGGCCCCAGATGGATACAATTAATAAATAGACTTATCAACTGGCCAGGATCCTTTGAGCCTATATTATCCAGGTGGGCCCAATCTAATCCCATTAGTTATTTAAAGCAGAGAACCTTTCCTGGCTGTGGTCAAAAGATGATATGACTATAAAAGAAGGGTTAGAAAAGAAGAGCTGCTGGCTTTTGAAGGGGACCGCAAGACAAGCATGTGGGTAGCCTCTAAGAGCTGGAAAAACAAGGAAATTGATTTTCCTCCAGGGCCTCCAGAAAGGAACACAGGCTGTTCTAACCTATACAGATGTAAGATAAGAAATTGTTGTCTTGAGACATTGATTTTGTGGTAATTTGTTATGGCAGAAATAGGAAACTAATACTACTCCCTAACCCATAGTTTATACATTTAGCTTTTAAGATTCATTCAGAATAAGCCTAAACAAGCACATTGATTCCTAAATTAAAAAAAAAAAAAAAAAAAAAAATTCAGGAAACTATAAAATTTCATTTCACAGACTTGTTTCAGTGTAGTGTTATGTCCTCTACTAAAATGAAAATCTGAAACTGAAGTTTGAAGTTATTTATTTCTTTCCTGAGAGAAACAGAGACAGAAGAACAGACCACCCACCACAGAGCCCTCATGCCTCATTCCATGCAAGTCTGAACTTGCCCAGATCATGGGCACTTGAGCACAGTGCTCAGAGAGTACTGAAGCATGAACCCAGGATCTTTCCAGTGTGCGTCTGTTCGCATGGCCATTGTACCACTGCTTGGCCCCTAGATAGATTTTTTTTTTTTAAGAATTATTTACTTTAATTTATTTATCATTATTTTTAAATTTGCTGTGGGGCACAAGAGAAAGTGAAAAAGCAAGCCACCAGGTTTGGGACTTAAACTATGGTTCGCTATGTGGGAATCCAGTGCCTTAGCCACCATGCCACCTGCTGGCCCCTAGACAGATTTTGTTTTTATAGTAAAAGGATATTGAGTCCATGTGAGAGAAGAAGAATTTTCCCCTTTTATTATTGTCTGAAATAATCAGGTTTTAAAATGTACAATATTTTGCAAAAAAAATGAATATCCACATGTCTGATAACCTATGGTTGTAATCTTCTGGATTTTCCTGAAGATTTTATAAGACCAATTTAATAAAAATGTATCTGTACAAAATGTAAGCTTTGTCATGCTTCCAGAGTTTTAAAAAAAATCCAGAGCAATCACATAAATAATTGAAAATTGTTAGTGCCTGCCATGATTTTTCCACGGCTTCAGAAATTGCAATTGCGAGGGAATGCTCTTGGTTGGCCCATCGCCTTATCTGCCTTCTCCCTCTACTTTTGTACGCATTCCCATCTCTCTTTACAATAATGAGTAATTCATAGGGATCATCTAAAATGAGCCTTGTTTGGAACTTTTAACATTTGTCATGTTTTGTGATGTAAAATAAAGATACCTCTTCCAAACTTACCTTGAAAGATATACATTTTTCTTTTTTTTTTGGAGAGGTTTTTGCTATAGGGCGCGTGTGCTCTCAAGAAAGACAGAGAGACAGAGAGAGAGAAAGAGAGAAATCACCCCTTGGGGGGATGGCCATGCAGCAATCCTTTGTCCTCCATCCTCTTCTCAGGATCTTGGACACACATGCACATGCACCCAGCGTAAGTTTAAGCCACCAGGTCCAGGACTCAAACCACGATCGATTACATGGGAGTCCAGGAACGTAGCCATTATGCCAACTGCTGGTCCCAGTTGACATTTTTCTTTGTTGACAATGTTGTGAATTTTTAAGGAAAATACTTCAAATATTACAAAATAATGCAGAGCCTTAGTTCCACCAAGCCACCTGGCATTTTGCATTTGTCCATCTTAGCCACAGGAGCTTTTGAAAATGTCACTTTATTTTTATTAGAAATTGTTTGCTACTGGGGCCAGCAGGTAGCATGGTGGCTAAATGCACTGGACTCCTGCACGGCTGACCGTGGTTCTAGTACTGGACTTGGTGGCTTGCTTTCTCACTTTCCATCTCTCTCTCGCTGTCTCTCTCTGATCAAATTGGAAAATAACAATAATAGTAATAAATAAAGTTAAATAAAATTTAATAAAAAAAGAAATTGCTTGCTACTAAAGAACATATGGAGAGGATTTTTGCCTATTTCAATAAAACGAACCTGAATATAAATGAAAGATATAAATTTCTTATAAGAAAAAGAAAATATTTAAATGTACTATATTTAAATAAAAAGTGTACTTGTCACTTTTTAAAAATAATTATTTAATTTTATTTATTTATTATGATTATGTTTCAGTTTGAACAGAAAGAGAGAGAGACAAAGGGAAAGTAAGAAAGCAAGCCACCAGGTCTGGGACTCGAACTGCTGTCAGGAATGGAGGAGTCCAGTTCCGTAACCACCATGCCACCTGCCAGCCTCCAGGGCTTATCACTTTTAAATCCATTAAGGATAGACCTCTTTGAATATATAAATCTTTGTACCTGAGAGTGGTAGGAACATACTAAGTGCTTAGTAAATACTTGTGAAATAAAAAGCCATTTACCTGCATTCATTGAATGTGTACCAATTCAAACCCATTGAACTCCTTTCAAAAGAAATATAATTAATAGTACCAGCAAGAATCTATGACTAATAAACTATGGTATTCTTTTTTAAATTGTTTTTTATTATGATTTATACATTCGATTGCTATACATCATTTAGATTGTAAAGAGACTTTACCCAGCATGATACATACCACAGACCAGCCCAGTTGAGAATACCATATATGTCATCCACAATGGGTAATAAACCATATCCCTGTCCCACTAATGTCCTACCTCTCCCTTTTCCCCCCAAATTTCTCTTCCTACACTCTTTTCTCTCCCACTCTCCTTCCACTTTGTCCCCAGTGTCTATAACAATCTTCAATGCTTCTGTGTCCTTTACTCTTTCAGTCTCTACCATAGAATGCAGACAGTTGGTATATATTAAGTGGAGACATACAATGTCTCTCTTTCCTAGCTTGGTTTGCTTCACTCAGCAATAAATCTCCCATATTCATCCACTTTCTATCAAATGCCAGGGTCTTTTTTTTATGACTGAATAGTATTCCATAGAGTATATGTGCTATACCATTTCAGTTCATTCATCTGTTTGTGGACATTTGGGTTGGTTCCATGTCTTAGCAATTGTGAATAATGCCTCAATAAATATAGATATGCAAGAGCTTTTCCAACAGAGCATTCTCCTGTCCTTTGGATAGATAGTCAAGAGTGGAATTGCTGGATCATGTGGTAGTTCTATTTGAAGTTTCTTGAGGAACCTCCATATTGTTCTCCACATTAGTTGAACTAATTTACATTCCTACCAACAATATAGGAGAGTTCCCTTATCACCGTATCCCCACCAGTACTTACCATGTTTTTTGTTTGTTTGTTTGTTTGTTTAATCTTCACCATTCTGGCTGGGGTTAGGTGGTATCTCATTGTGGTTTTGATCTGCATCTCCCTTATGAAGAGGAATGTTGAGCATTTTTTCATATGCTGTTTGGCTGTTCATATGTCTTCTTTAGAGAGTTGTTTATTCAGCTTATTTTCCCATCTTTTAATTGGGTTAATCATTTTCTTCCAGGTAAACTGCTTGAGTTCCCTGTGTATTCTGGTTATCAGTCCCTTATCTGAGGTATAGTTTACAAAAATTTCCTCCCAGTCCAAGGGTTGTCAATCCACACTAGTTACCATGTCCTTTGCTGTGGAGAAACTCCTTAATCTGATATAATCCCACTTGTCTATTTTGGAGATTTGGTATTCTTAGTAAGTGTAAAAAAGTTCTGCATGATAGTTTAGCTGGGTATAGAATTCTGGGTATAGAGTTTCTTTCTCTCTGCATGTTGAAGATTTCCCATTATCTTTTGGTGGTAATAGTGATAATGAGAAGTCTGATGCTAATTTGTCATTTCTTTATAGGATAACTTGTCTTTTCTCTCATAGTTTTTAAGAGAGTCCCTTTATCTTCAATATAACAGAATTATATTTATTTTTATCTTTCTCACTAGATATTCTCTATTCTTTTTTTCATTTCATTTCAAGGAGTCATGGCTTCTTTATTTGTCTGCGGTTATCCTTTTGGCATTATCTCTTCCATTTTTCCATTTTACTTGTTCTCTCCTTCTACATTTTAGAAATTTTGGTCTATTTTCTGTCATGTCTTTTGTCTCTTAATTTATTTCCCTTTCTTTTCTACTTTTTCATTGCTGCATTATATTCTGAATAATTTTAATCTTTCATTTGGTCAACTATCATTGTAGGGCTATATAGGCTGCTGATTAACACATATTTTGAGTTCATTTCTATTTTATGCTTTATAAATATGTTTCTCTTTTAGAGTGTGTATTTGCTCATTTCTCAAAGCTATCTATAAAATTCCCAGATCTTGCTGATAAATTCTTTGTTTTTTTGGACATGTTAATGATTTAAAGTCTCCTTCAGATTGCTTTATTATCAGTAATTCCTCAGACATGAATTCTCATATTTGTTGCATCTGCCACTTTCACAGTGGTAGGTTTGTATATCATTTATAATGTTTGTTTGAACTCTTTTCCTCCCACTGGAATCACAAGCATTCTCTAGATTATGGAAGTCTCCCATGGGATTTTTTTATATTCACCCATCATTGAGAGCTAAGGTTCTTACTAGTTCTAGGCCAGTTTTTAGTGCTGATTTTAATTTTATATTTTCAATATCACCCTAGTGGTACAAAATCAGATTCCATAAATGACACAGATTAGGTGTTCCATTTTGTCACTGGTGACTTTTGTATTTATAATAAAAAGTAGCCTGCATCTAGCCTATGTCTGCATTTGGGCTTTCCAAGTCTTAACATCCAAATTATATATTCTTTTCATTCCTGTTGTGTTCTTTTTTTTTTTCAATTTTTTTTATTGTCGTTGTTTGTTTTAAATTTATTTATTTCTTCAGAGAGAGTTGGAGTGGCCTATCCTAACAGGATCATCATGCTGTGATCCACCCCTAGTCTGAGCCAGCCTAAATCATGGGCATGGACAGACATATGTTCCGGCACATTCAAGGATGTTGCAGGACACAAACCTAGAGTACACTTGTATTACCACTGTGCCATCATCTAGCCTTGTGTGTGTCTAGTTATGTTACCACTGCATATCACCTGGCCTCTGTTTGCTTTTTAATGCAAGAAATTCAACCATTTTTATCTGTCTTCTACACACATGGTCCTGCAGATTATAACATAAGATCCTACTCCACTGGGTTGCTGAGCTTCCCTCCCACTCAGGATTATGTTACTTCTTTGTTTTTGGCACCTAGAGATTCTGCTTTTGTACTTTCAAGCACAAATACAATTTTGTCTTTGTTTGTGAAATTGTATCTGATATTACCCTTTCTGGAATGGGGTGGGGATTTTCTACCTATTCATATTATAACCACTTGTCAGAGAAATTGGAATCATATCATTAAATTTTTTTCTTGGCCCACTGTTGGTAACAATAAGCAAGGAACCTATATCTGTAAAATAAATATGATTCTGTCTATAATTCAACCAACTGCACTAAACATCTTAAAATCACGAAATAGTCTTGTAACGCAGTAGAGGTTGAAAGTAGGATTTATGAAAATTGTTTAATTATGGGAACCAGCAGTTAGCGTAATGGCTATGTCGCTGGACTCCCACGTAGTCGACCGCGGTTCGTGTCCCGGACCCGGCTTAAAACTCACGCCGGGTGCGTGCGCGTGCGTGCCCAAGATCCCGAGAGGAGAATGGAGGAGAAGGGATTGCGGCGTGACCATCCCCCCTGGGGGGTGATTTCTCGCTTTCTGTCTCTATGTCTCTCTCTGTCTGTCTGGCGAGCGCACGCGCCCTACGGTGAAAATCTCTCAAAAAAAAAATTGTTTAATTATCACATAAAAATTGTTATTTTTTATAAGTATGCCTACTCATAAAAAATTAAACAACTGAAAGCCTGTGTAATGATTTTAAAGTTTGTTTATCTGTTCCATGTGCAATAGAAGCAGAATAGAAGAAAGAGACACTGACACCTCCATCAGGGATCCAGTACTGTTATCCACCCTATCAGCCAACCATATATCATGGGCTACCATCTGTCTGTTGTACTCAGGGAACTCTCTGGACTTGAAACAGGAACCTTCCATGTGGGATTGCCTTGCAGAGTATTGCATTTTACTGATGGGTCATTGTCTGGCCCCTGCTTAATAATTTTGAGAAACATCTAACATGAATTTAACTTTTAAAATTATTTTAATTATAAAATTATTTTAAATTAAATTTTATATGTTAGATATCTGATTTTTGTGCTATCATTTATATAATCATTAATGTTTATCCTTACCTAGGATAGTAGATACCAGCATATGTTTTAGTATGCCTAATCTTAACAGTAGAAATATCATAAATTTTCATTACTTACATATCTTTAGGAAAGATTTTAAAGTAATTTTCTCCTGTATCTTCTTTTTAAAGATGTATGTTAACATTTTCTGACAATTATATTCAGTTGGAAATATGATCTATTTCATTATAAAGAGGATCAAGGAAAAGCGAGACATTCTTCTATTTGACTGAAAGTGACTATTTTTTCAGATTTAGTTTTTGCTTCTTTCCCTCTTTTCAGACATATGAAGAAAAAGTGAATCCAGATATACCAACACATACAAAGGAAGGCCAACAACCAAGTGAAGGGGGCATCTCATCTCCTCTTTACATTTCACACCCTGTAAGCCAGAAGAAGAAGAAAGTCTACCATACAGGCCAGACTACCTTTATAATTGGAAAAACACCAAAAGGAATCCGCAGGTATGTTATCTGGGACACTCAACTTTAAGGATAATTCCCAGCAGAAATATAGGTCCTCGGCCAGCCAGCTGTATGGTGGTGAAGCCAGCTGGATCCCAATTCGAGTCCTGGACCCTACAGCTTGAAAAACACACTGGGTGTATAAGCGTGCATACCTAAAATCCTGAAAGTAGAGACAGAGGAGAAGAGATTGTGGCATGACCATTCCCCTGGGAAGTACTTTCTCACTTTTTCTCTCTCTCCTTCTGGCATGCTCACATGCCTGCCCTCTGACAAACTAAATTATAAAATAAAATAAATAATAAAATAAAATAATAAAATTAAATATAAAATTAAATAAAGTTGTTAAAAAATGGTAATATAGGTACTTAGTTAGTCCAATATACAAATTATTTAAATTATAACCATACCTGGTATCTGAATAGTTCAGAAAAGTCTCAGTTGGCCTACTCTAAAAAATGAATTTCCAAATGTTTCAGATATTTTTAGAAGACTAAGTCCTGAATTGATTTTTAAAAAATCATTTTATAAGGATAACTGAAATACTTAGTGCATTTTTAGTCATTCATTTGCTGACTATTTACTAAGCACCTGATATGCACCTAGGTGTTATACCAAGTGCTGAATATACAGTTTAAAATAGGTAGACATGTGGGGCCAGTAGATGGAGTGGTGTTTAGGTACGAGACTCCCACATGGCCGACCACAGTTTGAACTCCAGACCTAGCAGCTTGAAATCTTGCCGGACATGTGTGCACATGTGCCCAAAATCTCAGAAGGAGAATGGAGAAGAAGGGATTATAGCATGGTCAGGCTCCCAAGGAGTGATTTCTTACTTTCCCTCTCCCTGTCTCTTTCCAACGAGTGCATGTGGCAAAAATCTAAAAAACATAGGCAGATGCAGAGTTTATGGTGCAGTAGGATAGGGGTTGACATCGAACCATAATATTTTAGAAAGTAAAAAAAAAAAAAAAACTTACCAAAAAATTATAAAATGATGTGTTGTAAGAAAGAAATGAACAGGCTGTCTTGACAGAGAATAATGGAATGGCGAGTTGAGGGGGAACCACCTTTCTACTGAATAGTCAGGGAAGGCCTCTCTACATAGGTAGCATTGGAGTGAGACCTGAAGGATGACCAGATAAAGAAGCAGAGAAAGGGCATCTCTGAGGAGCAGAGAGGTTTTCTGTATTCCAGGAGCTGAGAGAAGGCTGGGGGACGTAGTGCATAGAGAATGGCATGAAATGAAGATGGAGGTGGACGGGGCTGGAGCGCATAAAGCCTTGGAGACTGGGAGAGAGTGTGGATTTTACCCCAAGTGCAGTGCAAAGTTGTTGGAGAATGACATGATCTGGTGTGTTTTTAAAAGATGGTTCCAGCTTCAGTGTGGAAGAGGGCAAAGGGACAAGGGGAGACCATCAAGAATGAGGTGATGGTTCACGTAAGAGTGGTTGCCACAGGGATAGGGCCAGATGGATGCACTGAACTTGGTGACAGACTGGTCTGGGGAAAGGGGAGAACAGAATTACCTCTGACTTCCTGTCTCGAGCACCAGGGTGGATTTACTGAGTAGGGAAAATGCAGAAACAAGGTTAGAGGAAAAGACAAGAGTTCTCATAATAAATTTGGGATTCTATAGAATATCAAATAGGCAATACTCTGATATTGGGGCTCAGATATTTAAATTTGGGAGTCATCAGGGCCAGCAGGTGGCATGGTGATTACGATGCTGGACTCCCACATGGCCAACCACAGTCCGAGCGCTGGACCTGGTAGCTTGCTTTCTCACTTTCCTGCTCTCTCTCTCTCGCTTGCTCTCTCTCATCAAATTAAATAACAATAATAATAAATAAAATTAAATACATAATTCATTTTTTTTAAATGTGTGAGTCATCAGCATAGAGATTATAACTTTTTTAGGGCCATCGGACTATGCATCAGCCAAGTAGGACACAGAGAGGAAGGGGAAGCCCCAGGAACCTGGAGGAGGCAGCACCTCCCGAAGGAGGTGTCGGCAGTGGCCTACAGTGGGAGAGGCAGTGTAGGGTCATCAAACCTAAGAGAAATGAGAGCTTAAAAAAGGAAACAGTCCTTAAGTTTATCAAATGCTACAGAGAACCAACAGCAGATAAAGTAGGAAAGTGCCTCCTGGCGTAAGTGGCAAGAAGCTCATTGGCCACTTTGGCATGCGCAGTCCGAGAGGATCCGTGAGCAGCTACTGGGTGAGATGGGTCAGCGGTGAATGGGGACTCTAGAACAGCTCTTTGAGTTCTGATGTGAAAAGTGATGGTAGCTGGAGGGCACTGAGGGGATGAGAGGTTGTCCTATAGTTGGGCAGTGTTAGAACCTGTCTGTATACTGAGAAAAAGACTTAGGGGGTGGCACCAGCAGTTGGCATAATGGCCATGTCACTGGACTCCCACGTAGTCAACCAAGGTTTGAGTCCCGGAACCAGTGGCTTAAACTCACACCGGGTGTGTGTGCATGCATGCCCAAGATCCTAAGAGGAGAATGGAGGAGAAAGGACAGTGATGTGGCCATCTCCCCTTGAGGGGGGTGATTTCTCACTTTCTGTCTCTCTGTCTCTCTCTCTCTTTCTGGAAAGCGCACACGCCCTATAGTTAAAACCTCTCCAGAAAAAAAAAAAAAAACTTAAGGGAAAAAAGAAGTCATGCCAGAAGGGTGGTGAGATGAAGAGTGAAGCTAGAGCCAGGAGAGTACAGTATCCAGAACACAGGCCAGGGTCTGGGCTTAGAGAGGCATGGAGGGACAAACACAGGCACAAATATGGTGACATTTCCTCAATGAACTGAGAATTAAAGCCATCAGTTCAGAAGGAGAGTGATTGAAGGACGAGCAGTTAAGAAGCCAGTCATATAGAAAGTGAGAAGGTAGGTTTAGTGGGACTATACTTCTTGGGCGATGTGAACTCTCTGAGCATAATCTTGGTAAAACCACTGGTCCAGTTGTGCAGATTTTACTCAGTGAGCCCCAGTTGCTCTGTGGTAGACACAGAGCAGGGAGATGGCTGGGTTTTCCCAGAGGCTAGAGTGGAGGGAGAGAGCTGCAGGAAGCAGAAGGAGTGTTTGTGGAGTTGGACAGAAGCTGGATGAGACAGAAGCCGATGGACAGCAAGCAAGTCTGGGAGCCAGGAGTGGGGTTTGGATCTTGCAGCCTTGCTGTTGTGGCGGTAGGTGAGCAGGGGAACTACAGAGGACTGAGTTCAGGGATTTATTTGAGGGCTGCACAGCTGTTGTGATTACAATGGCGGAATACAACCTTGAGAGTAGGGGGACCAGCAGTTAGCATGATGGCTATGTCGCTGGACTCCCACGTAGTCGACCGCGGTTCGCGTCCCAGACCCGGTGGCTTAAAACTCACACCGGGCACATGTGCGTGAGTGCCCAAGATCCCGAGAGGAGAATGGAGGAGAAGGGATTGTGGCGTGGCCATCCCCCCCGGGGGGGGGTGATTTCTCGCTTTCTGTCTCTCTATCTCTCTCTGTCTTTCTGGAGAGCACACACGCCCTATAGCAAAACCACCCCACCCCCCCAAAAAAAAGAACGTGCTTCTTGGAGCTAGCAGGTGATGTAGTGGTTAAGGTGCTAGACTCCCACATGGCCAACCATGGCTTGAGTCCCAGACCTGGAGGCTTACTTTCTCATTTTTCCCTCTCTATCTCTGTCTCTCTCTGGTGAGCACATGTGCCTACAGCAAATTTTAATTAATTAACTAATTTTTAAATAAAGAACATGCATAATTATTATTTCCAACAAGAACTGGCAATTTCCAGGACAAAAATATGGAAGCTTGTGTTCCTGTTATTGATATTCTGTGGGGATGTGGGGATGAGCATGGTGTTGGCCAGGTGTGTATGCGCCTAGATTTGGAAGCCTTAACCAGGCAGCCTAGTGAGAGTGAGGAGCCTAGTGCTCATCCAGTCCCCACAAGTCACAAGCATGCACTACGGACTGATGCTAAAGTTAAAGGAAACCTCAACTTCGTATAACCTGTTATAGGGGCACGAATAAAAGTGGCACCAAAGCCCCCACTTACGTACATTAAAAGTCAATCATTATTTTACACTAAGGCTTCTCTGTTGGCAAAGGATAAAATGCAGACTTCAAAACTTGGCACACACACCCCTGGTAGCTTTCGATCTCCTCCTCGGCAGCTTCCCCAGGCCCTCTGCACCAGGTGCTCTCAGAACTGGGCCCTGCGTGCCCTCTCACCAGGGAAGGCTTCTTCACTCATGTTCATCTGACTGACCCACCTTGCCCACCACCAATCACTAGCCCAGGTACCCTCTGTGAGCACCATGGAGTCCTCCATCGTGGGATTTATCACTCCATTCTAGTTTGATTTTCATGCTTTTGTTCTCCCCAGCTAAACTGTAAACTCCTTAAAAGTAGAGATCTGAGTCTTACTGACAGTCATATAGTCCCTACCATAGTACCTGGTATAAAAGGGTAAGTACTGGGACCAGCAGATGGCATAATGGCTGTGTTGCTGGACTCCCATGTAGTTGACTGCAGTTCAAATCCCAGACCCAGTGGCTTAAACTCACGCCAGGCACTTGTGCATGTGTGCCCAAGATTCTGAGAGGAGAATGGAAGAGAAGGGATTGCGGCATGGCCATCCCCCCTGGGGGGTGATTTCTCGCTTTCTATCTCTCTGTCTCTATCTCTCTGGCAAATACACCCACCCTGTAGCAAAAACCTCTCCAAAAAAAAAAAAAAAAGAGTAAGTATTTGTCAAATAGACAAGTGAATTGTTTTTAAATATATTTTTAAAATAAAATATAATCCTAAGTGAATATTTTTTTAAAATAAACCATAATTCTAAAATATAGGGACTTTTAGTCCTGTGCTACAGTGCCATCTATGGCTTTTGTTTTAAAAATATGGTGACATTTTCACTTATGGATTCTGGGCTCTCCTGATACATGGCCCAACACAAGCTAAGCAGTGCCCTCTGGCTTAGTCTATTGGGGCTTCCAGAACAAAACACCACAGACTGGGTCACTTAGACAGCAGAAATGGATTTCTCACAGTTTTGGAGGCTAGAAGGCCGAGATCAAGGTGCTAACTGGCGAGTGCCCGCTTCCTGGCTTATAGTTGGCCACGCCTCACATGACAAAGGGGAGGAAAGGACTGAGAGGAGACTGTTTTAGCTGTCTGGTGTCTCTCTGTATAAAGACACCAACTCTATTGGAATACGGCCCACCCTTATGATATCATTTAACCTTGGGACCAGCAGTTAGCGTAATGATATCTTTTAACCTTAATTATCCCTTATAAAAGCACTATCTCCAAATACTGTCACGGTGGGGATTAGGGTTTTAACATGATTTTGTCGGGGATACAGTGCAGTCCATAATAACCTCGCTTGGGGAAAGGAGCAGAGTCTGTTGCCCAGAGTCCCTAAATAATCTTTCTGCCCCATCTTCCCAGGGTTTCAGAAGGTCCATTCCTTCATCTCTACAATATACATATACATAAAACAGACTGCATGAGTGTTGTACTAAGAATGCAATTCACTTCCTCAAATAGTGTCTCACGTCTTAGTTTCCTTGGTTAAACTGATACTGGACCAGTTGGGGGGAAAAGAATCTAGACAACAGTTTAGGTCTTTCTCTTAGATTCATCAAAAAGTCTTGTGAGAGCCAGTCAGTGACTTGGTGGTTCAAGTGGCTGGATCCCACATGGCTGACTGTGTGGTCTGAGGCCCAGACTCAGCAGCTTGAAAAACATACCAGGTGCATGTGTGGCCATATCCAAAATCCCAAGAGGAGAATAGAAAAGAAGGGGTTGCATGTGCACTTTTGGGGTGCTTTCTCACTTTCTCTGTCTCTCTCTTTATCTCTCTCTCTCCCTGGTGACCACACATGACCCATAGAAAGAAAAAAAACGTCTTGTAAGTTTCTATGTTATATTTGTAGAAGAAGGAGAAAAAGGAGAGAAAAGGGGAATACAAATTTTGGTCTTAATTTTCCAGAATTTTCTATTTTTTATTCATTAAAACCCTTCTTTGACACTTTTATTTCATAGGACTTGAATGCAGTATAGATTTTCAACTACAGATTATGTAAATTATGATTCTCATGTCAGTCATAAACTGGCTTACTGGAGAAGTAGCATGCTGGGATCTCGTAATTTCCAGGAAATACCTAATAATATAAATCAAAATAACTTAAGGGGCTGATGATTTCATGAGTTAAAATATTTTTTTCATTAACATAAGGAACGAAGCAACAGTTCACTAGAATACATTGCATTTTCATCATGGGGTTAAGCAGATTTATATTAAACAGACAAGGTGACCTTGCTTTGTCCCCACATTTTCTATCACTGATAATGAGTTCTTAAAAATAAAACTAACTACTGGTTTCATTCATTAAATCTTTAGAAAACAATTTGAAGAAATGGCCTCCTACTTTCATTTTTCTACTATAAAGGAATTTGCTAAACATATAACAAATGCCACATCAGAAGAACGACAGAAAATGCTGAGAGACTTTTATGCTTCTCAGCACCCAGAAGTAAAAGAATTTTTTGTGAATTCTCCTTCCAAGTGTATCAACTCTGCGTATGAGGAAGGAGAAAGAGTCGGAAATAAATCTGAGCAAAAAGAATCTCTTAGCAAAGCAAGGCTGTCGGGTTCTGAAACTCGGTCATTGGAAGAATCTACCAACAAAATTTCTGAGATTTACAACCCACCTATGTGTAAAGGAAAATCAATGAAGTGTCAAAATTATTTTTCCTGTAGCGAAGAGTCACTTTCTGGTTGTGGGAAAACTAAGAAGTTACCTACTAGCTCTAGTCGAGAGATTGGCAGTGGAGAAAATGACCAGGCACCCAGTGATACTGTAGCTTTCCAGTCGCTGAACAGCAAGTCTGAAGTGTATGAGAGGAATTTAGAAGATACCCTGGAAGATCATTGGGCCCTCACCAGAACAGGTGTTTCAACAAATGCACCCTTTTCCAAACTGGACAACAAAAAGACAAAAAATCCAGCTTTAGAAAATTCTTCTATAGAAGGATTACTTGGTGACACTTCTATTCTTGATGACCTCTTTCAAAGTCACAGGAAAAGTCCCACACAACTGCCAAAGAAGGTTCTGCCAGGACCCTCAGAAAAAGCAAAACAGAGACCAAAAGATTTCTGGGACATCTTGAATGAGCAGAATGATGACAGTCTTAGTAAACTTACAGACTTGGCAGTGATAGAGACCCTGTGTGATAGAGCCCCCCTTGCCGCATCCTCCAAAAAGAAAGAAGAGCTAGAAACTTCTCTTTGGAAATCAAATGAGAAATTTTTGTGGAAAAAATTTGACTCAGGTGATACAGATGAGAATACAACTGCTACAGAGTGATACGTAAATATGTAATGAATTCCACCAGCGAACTGCTGCCATCGTCCACAGCACCATATTCCACACCAATCATGTTATCTTGAACACCGCCATCCACGTACATTTTCATTAAATTCTTGCCTTAGGGTTTTTTTAAGTATCAAATGTTACCATGGATTGATTGATATTTGATTTGATCTTTTAAAAACTATGATTGTATTACAGTACAAACCTCTATTATGAAATGGAAAATATTCTAGACTTGTTATCAGGAGCCCTGGGGAACCTCCCTGACGGTGTCATTGTGTGACCTTAGTAAGTCACTCGCTATGTTTGTAGGATGGAAAATGAAGCTTGGCTCACTCTTCAGGTTCTAGTTATCACAGGCCCAGTCACCCCGACTCCCAAACTAGGTGAACATTGGCATGCTTCTTTCTTACTAACATTTAGAAAATTACTAAGTAATTTCCTTTTCCCTCAATATCATGTTCTATTATTTTAGATTAAAATCATAACTAGTATTAAACATATGGCATTGTGTTAAAATGGCAATTTTACAACTCCAAATCAAAAGGGTTGACTATCTGAGATATGATGCTAAAGTAGTGTAGTTACCATTAGTCACAGATACCGATGCCTCAACTTTTATATAACTATTATAACTTAGTCCATATAAATAAAGTGTTTTATATAGCACCTTCCTTAAGTATAAAGAAATGAGCGAACATTTTATTTTATTTGAAACCGTTATATTCGGTCGGATTTCATTCATATGATTTTATTCCAATTGGAATATGCTCATCATTGAATTAATTTATTTAAAAACATTTGCTCAGCCCCTACGTTCTGTGCTAGGAGCTCAAGCTGTACAAGGAGGCCTGGCTATTCGTAAAGAAGGGAGGTCACCCCTGTACAAAATCAGGTCTGTGAAGTCCCGGGCATCATGCCTGGCCCATGGTAGGCAGGGTCTAGGCTTCTGCTGACCTACATCCAGGGCTGTGGTAGGAGGACTGTCCATCCAGAAAAATGGTGGCCGTAAGCCAGGAGCAGGTTGTGCTCTGAGATCAGAGCCCAACTGTGATGAGGAGAGGGGGCTTGGGAGGACCCAGGATGTGGAGCCACTGCTCAGAAGTAAGAAAAAGCAAAACCAAAAATAATTGTAACATCTTAGGAGACTGAATGAGTGTATGTGTGTGTGTGTGTGTGTGTGTGTGGTATAGATATATACACATGTATACATACATATACATATATACACACATATATACATATACATACACACACATGTGTATATATTGGGTTGTTGGAAAAGTAATGATGCATTTTTGCATAGAAAAATAAACCATGACTTTTCCAATGATCTTATTATTTGAACTTGCAATCATCATCAGAGAGAGAGAAAATGAGCACACAGTCTGCCAGACCTAAGACTCAAACCATGGTCATCTATGTGGGAGTCCAGCGACCAACCATCATACACCTGCTGACCCCTATCATGTTTTTTCAAGGCTTTGCTGTAGGGTGGGTGGTTAAGGGAGCCAGACTTTACATGGCCAACCATGGTTCAGATTCCAACCCCAGGGGCTTGAAAAACACGCTGGGTACATGTGCATGCCCCAAATTCCAACAGGATGGAGAAATGGAGAAGGGACTATGGCTTGACCACACCCCTCTGGGAGTGCTTTCTGCCTGTCTGTCTGTCTCTGGTGTATACCTGTCCCATGTTAATTAAAAAAAAAAAAAAAAAATTCAATGTACCTGGTTTAAATTCTGAAATTACCCTTTCTTTGTGGTGTTAAAATCTAGCCCTCTTTTTAATGAAATGATGATAGATCACAGTATTTAGTCTTGTTCATTGTCCTTCTGTGATATAGAAGTTGGTAACCTTCCTTATGTCAGTCCCAACAGTTATATTTGACACTTACTGTCCAATAAAATCCAAAAGAATCGCAATGGCCACCTACCTTCAGGGTCATTTTTTACATATAAGGCACTTGATTGCTGTAGGTCACTATGCCCCAAGTCTAGTTAACGGTGGATTCAGGAGTCTCAGGACTCCCAAGGATATCGCTGAAACTGTGAGACCCACAGAGGCACGCACACCTGCACAGGGCCAAGAGCGTAGACTGCCCATTGGCCTCCTTGCTGCCTTCCCGGCACCGTCACTCATGTGACTCTGTTTCTGGTTCTCACACCGTTTTTGCAAAGCGTCCTCACCCAGTGCTTCTGGGGGACCTTGCAGGAATGACTCTTCCCCTGTGCAAGGGAGTCTGGGGAAGAGAACATGGTGTTTGTGGGAGGTAGGAAGAAAACAGCTCACATTTTCTTCATTAAAGGGCAACCCCATGTGAACCATCTTGCCTCTTAGGGTCTTTGCACAGAAAAACGGCTCTTCTGGTGTTTACTCCCTGCCCCTAGAAGGGAAGCTTCAGAGTCACCCTTCTTCCAAAATCCAAGGTTGTGTGATTCGCAGCCCTCCAGGATGGTGGGTCGGAGCCACCGGCAGACTTTGAAACACAGATGCCCAGGTCCCTTCCCAGAGCTACTGGGTGACGGGGTTCAGCACATGCTTTGTGTTAAATTTTGTGGTAGTGCTAATGTGCTAATGCTTTGAGGTTTGTCACTGGACAGGACTCACCTGCCTGACCCCTGGCTGGGTCTTTTTGGTCATCGAGAAAGTCATGACCTTTTTTTAAAAAAAAAAATAATTATTATTATTTACTTAATTTTATTTATTCATTCATTCATTTCTTTTCATTTTACCAGAGAGAGACACACACAGAGAGAGAGAGAAAGAGGGAAAGTGAGAAAGCAAGCCACCTGGTCCAGGACTCAAACCGTGGTCGGCCATGTGGGAGTGTCTAGCACCTTAACCACCACACCACCTCCTGGCCCCAATGGCATATTTTTTGTGCAAAAATGCATCATGGTTTTCTCAGAGATCCAATATTTCCATGGAGCGCCCTCATCTTCCTCCACCCACCCTCAGACTTGTGTGAAGCCAGTGGCCACATGGCTGAGCTCTTGATGGAGCCCACTCTGTGCTTTGTCTTTAGACCCCAAAGTTGCTGTTAATGTTCCTGCAAAAATATCCGCACGTTTACACACCCATGTTCATAGTGGCATTCTTCACAAGAGCTCAGACATGGAAGCAAGCCAAGTGTCCCTTGACGGATGAATGGATAAACAAGATACACAGGCACACACACACAGTGGAATATTAATTGGCCTTCACTAGAAAAGAAGCTCCAGCATGCTACAGTGTGGATGATGAACCTTGAGGACTTTATGCAAAGTGAAATAAGCCAGACACAGAAGGACACAGTGTGTGATTCCCCTGGTGAGAGGTACCTAGAGGAGTGAGATTAATAAAGACAGTAGAAAGGTAGTTGCCAGGGGCAGGAGGGAGAGGCAGTCAGGGGTTGAATAGCTGCATAGTATCAGTTTGCAAGATGAGAAGAATTCTGGTGGTGGGTAGTAGTGATGGTTGGACAGCATTATGGATGTATTTAATTCCACTGAACTGTGCATTTAAAAGTGATTAAGGGACCAGCAGTTAGCGTAATGGCTATGTCGCTGGACTCCCACGTAGTTGACTATGATTCGAGTCCTGGACCCGGCGGCTTAAACTCACTCCGGGTGCGTGTGCGTGCGTTCCCAAGATCCCGAGAGGAGAATGGAGGAGAAGGGATTGCGGCGTTGCCATCCCCCCTGGGGAGTGATTTCTAGCTTTCTGTCTCTGTCTCTCTCTGTCTGTATGGCAAGTGCACACGCCCTATAGCAAAAAAAAAAAAAAAAGTGGTTAAGATGTGGGACCAGTTGATGGCATAATGGTTATTTCACTGGACTCCCACATAGTTAACCGCAGTTCGAGTCCCAGACCTAGTGACTCAAAACTCATGCCAAGCATGTGTGCATGCCCGAAAGAGGAGAATGGAGGAGAAGGAATTGTGGCGTGACCATCCCCCTGGCGGGGGGGAGGGGGGGAGGCAGAGGATTTCTCACTTTCTGTTTCTCTGGCATGCACACACACCCTATAGCAAAAATCTCTCTTAAAAAAAAAGTTAAGATGGTAAATTTATAGTTACATATTTTATATTTTTTTAAATGAAAGAAAAGGGTCTGTCCAAAAACACACCTCACCAAAATGTGTTACATATCAAATTTTAGCATGTGAGGTCATTGATCTATTTGAAATTAATTTATATACAAATGTGAAATTGTAATATAAATTGGTTTTGTTTTTTTTTTTTTTTTTTACATCATGGCTCCATATAAAATTTAATTTGGAAACATTGTTTCCCTGATTTAAAAAACCTGGGGGACCAGCAGGTGGTGTGGAGGTTAAGGCAGCTGGATCCCACATGGCTCACTGTGTGGTTCAAGTCCCAGACCCAGCTGCTTGAAAAATGTGTCAGGCTTGTGTCCATGTGTGCCCAAAATCCTGAGAGGAGACTGGGAGAGAATTTCAGTGTGGCCATCCTCTCCGGAGGGTGATTTCTCACTTTTCCTCTCTCTGTCTCTGTTTCCCTTTGTTGAACACACACACCCTATAGCAAACTTTAAAAAAAAAAATTATTTTGGAAAAATCCTACACATCAGCTTTTTATTTTCTGATTCTGCTTTGTCTATATGTATTTTATTCACTCTGCAGCAGATTAACAAATGATGATTATATTTATTCCCTGAATTCCTAAATGTAAGACCAGTCTTAGTTATAGGAATCCGATACCTTTCTATCACTGACACAGATATACCCAGTTGGCATTCTTGCTGTCTACTGCTCTCTGTAGACAAAATGCAAGAATGCCTTTTTTCTTTTTATTTTTTTATGAGAAGTTTTTGCTATAGGGTGTGTGCACTCACTGGAGAGACAAAGACAGAGAGACACAAAATGAGAAAGCACCCCCCAGGGGGTGATGGCCACACCACAATCCCTTCTCCTCCATTCCTGTCTCAGGATTCTGGGCACACACACACATGCACCCAGCGTGAGTTTTGAACTGCCTGGTCTGGGACTCAAACCATGATCGACTACATGGGAGTTCAGTGATGTAACCATTATGCTATCTGCTGGTCCCTAGAATGCCATTTTGGATAGCCAAATGCCCCCCCTAGGTTTCGTTGAAAGAATAACTGACATTTTATACTGATTTGGTTTATCTGATAGGCAGGAAAATGTTTGCATCTCTAAATTTCTTATTGGCTCTAAGTCCTCTTGTCAAATTAGAATATGAATTAGTACCCCCCATACGTCTTTTAACTTTGTTTTTTGTTTGTTTGTTTTTGTTTTTGTTTTTGTAAAATGGGACATGCTTCTGGACTGAGCTACTTAGTGTATTTTTTCCCCACTTTTCTAATGACCATAAAAGCATTGGTAGGAATAACAAAGAACTAATTTTTTTTTTTTTTGGAGAGGTTTTTGTTATAGGGTGCATGCTCACCAGACAGAGAGACAGAAAGAAATCACCCCCCCAGGGGGATGGCCACACCACAATCCCTTCTCCCCCACTCTCCTCTTGGGATCTTGGGCACGCACGGACACGCGCCCAGCATGAGTTTTAAGCCACCGGGTCCAGGACTTGAACTGTAGTAGACTACATGGGAGTCCAGCGACATAGCCATTAGGCTAACTGCTGTTCTCAAAGATACTAATTTTTCAAAACAGCGATGCCAGTATTCACTACAGGAGGACTGCCGGCTCAGACTAGAGCTGGCCCCTCTGCCCCTCTACCCCTCTGCCCTCTGCCCCACAGGCATCCTTCCTGCGACTCTATTCCCTTGCCTCTCTCCCCAGCAGTACCCACCGCACTCTCCAGTCACCGGCGCCCTAAGTAGCCCTCAGACTGCTGGCCAAGCCCCAGCTCCTCCCAGCCAGCAGCGTGCTCACCCATCTCAATGGTGCCCCAAGGCCTTGGCCACCGCTCTAGTCCTCCGTGGGCTCTCTCCCGCCCTCCCCAGGCTACCTCTAACCTTCACCCTGTCGGGACCTCTGTACTCCCAGCGCCCTTTGAGTAGATACCCTCCTACTCCTCACGTGGGAAATGCTTTCAGCAGAGTCCAGGTGGCAAGACCACTGACAGATGTACCTGGAATACCCCAGGGCCCGGTCACCTGGCAGCACACCCCCAGACAGCAATTCGCTGATTTAGGAAAGGCTAACCCGACCCCTGGAGCCCTGGCAAAGGTGCGGTTCCTTCTAGTCGTGGTGCCTGGCCTGCGGCAAGACCCAGAAAGACACCTCGGGAGTGAGCAACGCGCTGGGAACATTGGGGTGAACGAGCACGTCTTAGGGGGCTCTGGAGTGGCCCTTGGGCGACCAGACCCAGCAAAGAAGCCAGCCGCAAAAGACTGGCGCCCTCCCGATGGCAGAAACGTGGAAGGCTTGGGACTACCAGATGGCCTAATGGCTACTTTGCTGCACTTCCACGTAGTTGACGGTGGTTCAAGTCCCAGACCAAGCGGCTTAAACTCAGGTCAGGAGTGTATGTGTGCCCAAGATCCCAAGAGAAAAATGGAGAAGGGATTGCAGCATGGCCACTTTGGGGTGGGGAGGGGTGGTGACTTCTCGTTTTCTGTCTGTCTCTCTGGCAAGCATATGTGCCCTCTAGCAAAAATTTCTTTAAAAAAACAGAACATGGAAGCCTTTTACAGAGTTCAAAAAAAAAAATAATAATCTAGGATGGAGTGAACAGAAAGGGCCACCCCACAAATGGTGGGGAGGGCGAGGTGACCACGCCCCAAATAATGGGACGTCAATACACCCCTTTTCCCAGTCTTCTTTGGCTTCTAAAACTCCAAATGCGCAGGACAGCAAGCCTTTTAGGACGTGAGCCTCACATAAAACAGCTTTTCACCATTTAACCTCCAAGACAGGCGCGAGGCGAAGGTGGGGCGGAGCCGGGGCAGAAGAAAGGCGGGAGCGTCACCCCAGGAGCCGCGTGGGGTCCTTTGGCCAGAACTCCGACGCCCCGGGGGTTCGGGCAGCGCTGTACGGAGATGGCCAGCAGCGAGCC
>NW_006205008.1:1445756-1463126 GCF_000334495.1 Tupaia belangeri chinensis
GCGGGGAGCGCCGCCGGCGAGCGCGCCCGCCGGCAGCACCACCTGGTCTGGGCCGGCGTTAGAGGTGTGGCGTTGCCTATGTGGCCTGTTACTCTCTGGAACGGCGTGGGCCACCCGGGGGCCTGCGCCGCGAGCGGCCCACCCTGGCTGGACCGCGGCCCAGCGCCGTGCGCTCTGCTCCGCCCCGGGGAGCGCCGCCGCCGCCCCCGGGGACACGCCTGCTCCGGGCCCCACCCTGCGGGCAAATGCTAGAGACTAAGTGTGGGGACGTTGCTTCAAAGAAAGTGTAGTCGGTTTAGCGTTCTCTGCCAGTGTCTTCGGAACCTTTCGAGGTCACCGCGGCCGCTGGGGACCGTCGCCGGAACCGCCTGCGGCCGGGCTACCAGAGCTGAGGGTTTACTGCCCGCGAGCAGGGAGGCGATCGTCCCTCCGAATCAGGCGTATTTTTCTCCTTGAGAAAAAGAGCAGGAAAGCCGACTCAGTTCCGCCCTGGCTGTGCTGATGGAGCACAGGAAAGCAAGCTCCGGGCCTGCGCCGGGGGCTGGGGCGCGCTCCCTGCCAGTACCCGCAAACCTCGGGAAAGTCCCCACGCCCCAGGGCGCAGGACGCCGTGGGTGGTCTGCCGCCGCCGGCCTTGGCGCTCCAGCACCGCGGAAAGCAGGGCAGGGAGGGCACAGCGACAGTCCTCTACGGGTTTCCCTCCTCCCCCCCACCCCCGAGGCTCGGGGTCCAGGGACCATGGATGACCCCGAACTAGCAGCCCGGGGTGCTAGGTGGGAGTCAGAAGCCCGGCCAGCACTGGGACTGGGGGACGGGAATCCCCGGATGGCGAGGGTGGAAAGGGGATCCTGGCTTGCTACGGGCGGGGGAGTAGGATCAGGGCTTACCGCGGAAGGAGGGGGAACCCGATCTGCAACGGGCAGTAGGGGGTGGGGATCCCCAGGTGGCCCAGGGCGCAAATCCCTCCTGCACCCACAGCCCACCCCCAGGTGGTTGCACACTGCCGGCGGCCACCCCT
Source organism: Tupaia belangeri chinensis (assembly GCF_000334495.1). Taxonomy (NCBI): domain Eukaryota; kingdom Metazoa; phylum Chordata; class Mammalia; order Scandentia; family Tupaiidae; genus Tupaia; species Tupaia belangeri. The sequence goes on from NW_006205008.1 coordinate 1,446,775, forward strand.
GCGCTCAGACACCTCTCGCCGGGACCAAAGAGGCCCTCCCTGTGCAGAAGGGCTCCCCCCAACCCCCCCGGTCGCCGCGCCCTCCCCGGCCCTGGACGCGGACGTAGTGCAGCCGCCGGGTGTGAACGGCGGCGGGTTTTGGGGGGTGGGGCGCGGCGGTCTGGACGGCGGCCCGCTGGAAAACCAGCCTCCACTTGATACCGAGCGCGTCTAACTGAGGTCATGGGAAGCTGGAGGGCGGAGGCGCCGGCCAAGGCGTTGGAATAGGAGCTCTGACTGAGGCCCAAGGTGCAGAGGGAGGAAGGAAGGAAGCCGGGCACTGTGCAACTCCTGGAGGGTTCCAAGCCAGTGTCAGCGCGTGCCCCCCGGGGCTCCGCCAGTCACGCCCGGCGACCGCGAAGCTGACCGGCCCAGGAGGAAATCGGGCTTAGCACCTCCGCAGACTCACCCTCGACCAGGGCCAGCTGCGCCGGGAAACAGGCCACCCACGTACAGAAATACTCCCGCTCCAGCCGGAGCCCCACCCAGCACTCCCCGCGCCTTCTGGGCCTGCTAGCTAGGCCTCAAGTCCCAGGCCGCAGTCTCACGCCTACTCCCCCCTAAGATCGCCCTGCAGCTGCTTTCCCTCCCTCCACCTTCCTCCCGCCTTCAAAGCCGGCGCCCTCGGCCAAGTGCCCGTTCCCAACCTGTTATCAAGTCCTAGAGAGAATTTCTCCAAACTATTTCCTGAATCCCGCTGCCAAAGGCCCGGTTCCCGCCCCTCCACCTCCCATCTGGATGCCTGCAGACTTCTCCCTGGGTTCCTGGGCTTTCGCCTCCTCCTTCCCTAATCCATTTTCCGCACCGCTTCCCCAAGAGCTTGTTAAAACGCACAGGGACCTGGCTGTTGCAAACCTCCTATTTCCCTGTAAACGGGCTAAGAGAGAGAGGGTGGGGGTAGGGGGCTGGCGATTAAAGGCTGCCGGGATATCGGCTCACAGTTACTGAGCACTTACTGTGTTATTTGTTAAACACTTTAAATGGATGCTCTCATTCATCTGCCCAACGACCCTTCCGACCCTTCGGAAAAGGTATTCTAGAAGAAATGTTTGTAGAACCTGGCAGGCAATGGGGGGGGTGGGGGGGCAGTCGGCTGCAGTCAACCATTGTGCCTTCTGCAGGACCCCCTGACCTTCCTAAAAGGAATGCAATGACCCACTGCACCAGCTGTGTCCTGGGGCCAGGTGGCAGGCAGTGTGTGTTGTCAGGCAGGTGCAGGTCTGGTTCAGTTTGATCAGGAATTCTTCAGAAACCCCTTTGCTCTTCCTCCTGCCTTTGGTAGATCAGTAGTCTGAATTTCTAGGTCTGGACATGCTGGAACAGTCTCTACGTCTGGCTTCTCAGCCCTGGTGGGCACACAGCCTGCCCCAGTTCCTGGGCTGGCAGCATCCTGGAGAGCCACAGGCGGCCTACCCCCAAGGCAGACTGGTGATCTCCTCAATGCCTCCATCCTCTCCCTGCGAACACACCCCCAGCACCCTCCCATCTGGTCCAGCCAAGCTGCAGCCTCTGGCCACCTCCTCAGCATGTGAATGAGTCCCAGTGGGAGCTGCCTTTGTCCCAGAAAGGTGGGATTCCATCACTAAGCAGCGGCTAGGAAATCACGGGTCAGCAGTGGTCCCCTTAACAGGGTCCACAGAGGTCCTTGGTGCCCAGTTCCTGCCCAGAACTTAGCGGTGACCCCACCCACGATCCACCGCACTCCTTCCCTTCTGTGGCAGAAACGCCCAGCCTCCACAGTACACGGAGGAGGATGTAGGATGAGCATTCACTCCCGCTGGGGATTCCTGCCTTTATTTTCTTTTCTCCAGTGCAGGATCGCAATATGTAATGCCTTTTTCTTTCTGGGAACACATAATCTACCAGTGGCATTATTGCTCTTTTATATAATTTTTAAATTCATTGTTCTGAATGATTTACAGTATGAAATCCAAAGGCTCCCAAAGAGCATCCAGTTTCCCTCTGACTCCCTCTTTTTGTTTTTCACCCTGGAGCTGAGCACTTTCCTCACTCACTGTTTTCAGCTTCTCATGAAAAATAAAAATAATAATAATAATAATAATATAAACGTGCTTTGTTCCTTTTATTTTTATCAAGTTATATTTTGTATTTCCTCCATGGACAAGAGAAAGACAAAGAGACAGAGATGCAGAAATAGTACCCCCGGGACCAGCAGTTAGCGTAATGGCTATGTCGCTGGACTCCCATGTAATCTACCGCGGTTCGCGTCCTGGACCCGGTGGCTTAAAACTCACGCCAGGTGCATGTGCGTGTGTGCCCAAGATCCCGAGAGGAGAATGGAGGAGAAGGGATTGCGGCGTGGCCATCTCCCCAGGGGGGTGATTTCTCACTTTCTGTCTCTCTGTCTCTCTCTGTTTTTCTGGTGACTGCACGCGCCCTGTAGCAAAAATCTCTCAAAAAAAAAAAAATTCATTGGGGGTACTATTTCTTTTCTTTTCTTTCTTTTTTTTTTTTTTTTTTTTTTTTTTTTGTGCAGTCACCAGAAAAACAGAGAGAGACAGAGAGACAGAAAGTGAGAAATCATCCACCCGTGGAATGGCCATGCCGCAATCCCTTCTCCTCCATTCTCCTCTCGGAATCTTGGGCATGCACACACATGCACCCAGCGTGAGTTTAAGTCACCAGGTCTGGGACTCGAACTACAGTCGACTACATGGGAGTCCAGTGACTGCGGATCTTGATCCTGTGATTCACCCCCCAGCTTCAGCCAGCCTGAATTATGGACACATATGTGCCCAGGGTGGTCAGGGAGATCTCTAGATGCAAACCCAGAACCTTCCCAGATGGGTTAGCCTTGCAGAGAACCATGTTTTACCACTGTACCATTCTCTGGTTCTTTTAACTGTGTTTTTCATATTTTTTATACTAACACCTAAAATGTGTACTAAAAGAAAAGCCAGTGCTATTTCAGAATGGAGCACGCGAGTTCTCCACAGTGACCTCACATCATGCCCGTGACAGTCTGCTAATCTCTAGTGCTCCTCCGCAGTTGTCCCATGGGACTGAGGCAGTTTGGAGCATTTATCTCAAAGAGAGGCGTAGAGATTGTTGCCTTCCCTCTCTGTCCTGCAGCAGCCATCAGGTAAGCCAAGATGGGTGCAGACAGTCCGTTCGGGAGCTACAGAGGAAGCAGCAGTCCGAAGTCATGTGCTTTCTTGTGAGGGTCCAAGCTCTGCGCTCCACCGGGCTCCGCTCCTTGCCGCACCCGGCTAGAAACAGTGCAGGCTGGGAGACAAGGCTAAGCGAGGTTAGTCATCTGTAGGACTCCTGTGTGTCCTCTGTGGTGGCCGCAGATGCCCAGGTCCTGAGGGTGCGACCTGCGGCAAGTCTGTGCATCATGGCATTAAACAGCCACAGTCTGCTGGAAGCCTCCAGTCTGTTACAAGGAGGGATCTGGACGCCACTGTGGGGCTCTTGGAGTCCTGAATTCTTACCGGGTTGGTGAAGATGACACATTCTCTGAGCTTATCCTCATCGATCCATTCCATAAAGCTATCAGAAGAAACCTCGACACTCAGCGGATTACTAAACCAGTCCACTAGCACAGGGATGTGCGTGGGCTGACACCTGCAGGCCACAGGAGCCATGGCCTTGAAAAGGGCCACAAGTTCCACCACACTATTCTTTTTTGGGGGGGAGAGGTTTCTGCTCTAGGGCGCGTGCACTCACCAGAGAATGTGGCGTGTGCACAGTGACTGACAGTGACTGCCTGACAGGCGGGCTTTAAAACCTGGTGAGGGCCAGGCAGTAGAGCCTTGGGTAAGTACCATGCAAATGAGGCCGACCCCTCGCGATCGCCCACAGTGGCAACACACTGTCCAGGATCCCGACAGGACAGAGAAATGGGAAAAGATGGCGCTGACCAGCCATGTTGGAGGGTGCTTTCTCTCTCTGGTATAAAAGTGAAAACTGGCTCCTCAGTTCCGGTATATTCGGGAAAGCGCTCATTTTACTTTCCCTGGCGGGAAGAGGTGGTTGGACGTCACATGGCAAATCACCACCTCCTCTGGGATGGCAGCTGCATTCCTGGCTGCCCCTGTAACTCTCCGTTGATCTCTTGTCTCCTTGGTGGGCTCCTGGTACTCAGCTTGTGCCTTGGGTTCCCCAGGATCCTAGGAAACCAGGGTTCCTGTCACACAACACAATCATCCAGGGCGCCCTCCATTCCCTCTCCGACTTCCACCTACGCGGTACGTGGTGATTCCACAGCGTCCTCACTGTCCCAACCTCTGGTGTGAGTTTCCGTCTCGCTCACTGCTGTTTCCGTGTCATCGATGCCCTGGGGTGGTCAAGGGGTGCCTCACATGCTTCGTGTCCAAAGTAGAACACTTCCTCTTCTACTCTACAAATCCTTCCCAAAAAGTCCCTGGAAAATGCATATTGTATTAAAAAAAAAATACAGAGAAAATTTTTGCACTAGAATAAACTTGTACTTTAATTCCATTTTGCATGAACTTGATGAAGTGGCCTTGTAGTTAACTATGCAAGAGAGGGGAGTGAGAAATCACCCCCAGGGGATAGCCATGCCATGATCCTTTCTCCTTCATTCTCTTCTTAGTACTTGGGCACACATGGTCTGGCCTAATTTTCCACCTGCCTGGTCCAGTACTTGATCTGCACAGTTGGCCATGTGGGATCCAGCCACCTTAACTGCCACGCTACCTGGCTGGCCCGAGAATGGAATCTTAAGACTTACAATTTGGGGCCCACCCATGACGGCACAAGTAGTAGGGCACTGCTTTGCATAGAGGTCAAGGTCCCACGGAAAGCCCAGGTTCGGGCCCTACCTGAATAGTGTGGGGGTGGTATGTTCCATGGTCCTAGCTAACTGGGAGACTGGGGAGGGATTGCAACAGGGCAGGACCCTGTCATAAATACTCGCACACACAACCCCCATTCTGCCCCTCCTGCTCTCCCTTTCCTCTCTCTCTCATTAAACAACAGCAATAAAGCTGATCATCTGGATTTACTAGATCCCTGGGGGGAGCTGAGAGAGGTGGAGGTCTCACAGTGGCCAGTCAGGAAGACAAGCCATGGCCTTAGGGGCCTTATGCCGACAGAGAGAACATACCAGCTGGTGGATGGGCACTGGGGGACTGAGCAGGGACGAGGGATTCTGACATATAACTGACAGGAGTACCTGCCACCCCTGAGAGCAAGCGGAAGTCATCAGGCTTTGGAGACCCGATGGAGAAGTGACCCATGGAGACAGACCTGTACCTAGAGGGCTCCCAGAGGGCTCCCAGAGGCGGGGACTCGTGTAGCTCTGAAAACTGGAAGTCTCAGCCACTGGGGAGGGGCACAGGGGCACTGGGGTGAGGCTGAGAGAACAAGACTGAGCCTGTTCCTGTCCCCTCCTTCAGCACTCAGCCTCCCTCTATCACCCCCTGTTGGCAGAGCCAAGGACGAGCCTCCGGGTCCTGGTCCAATCCTGAAGAGCAGAGCGAGGTTATGGAGCTTAGTAACTGGAACCAGAAGAGGGAGAAGAGAGAGCAGGCAAGGCTGTGGGAGGGAGTGGAGAGCACCCCAGGATGGTGAGGGGACCCCCAATGTTCAGAGCTCAGAGAATAGAATGTCCTCAGCAACAGAAACGGAGGGCCTGGTCAGACTGGCAGGCTCTGGTTTGGGCCTCATTTCCCTCCACTGCACACCCTGCGTCAGAAATGTGGTAGGCTTTTAGTGCATATGCCGCAGACACACACACGCACACACACGTAAACCACACACCCTACCACACACCACATCCACACCACACACATCTGTACCACACACACACACACACACTCACACCGCACATCCACACTGCACATCCACACCACATCCACACCACACACCACATCCACACCACACACCACATCTGCACAACATACACACACACACACCACACACCCTACCACGCACCACCCACACACCACATTCACACCGCACACACTTGCACACACCACACTGCCATACCATATACACATCACACACACACCATACACCACACATACACACCACACACTGTACCGTGCACACACCCAAGCCACATCCACACATACACACACACACCATGCACCACACACTATACACACCACACATTCCCCACACATCCACACCACACTCGTCACACTACATACACACCAAACACTATATACCATCACACACACACTCCCCACAGCACATACACCACACCAGACTCACACCCACACACCATGCTTTCTCCTTGAGGTCCGTGTCCTGAGTCTGGCTCCTGACAACCGTCCCCAGACAAGGCCTCAGCTGCAGGTGATCATTAAAGAGCTCCCTGGAGACAGGACAGAAGAGGAGCAGTGGGGGGAGGCAGGGGCCTCTAAGAGCAGCAACTCTTGACTCTCACCATCCAGAGAGGGGCAGGAACTACTGCAGCTATGGTGGATGAAGAGGGGAGGGTGGTGAGTGGCATGTGTGGGGCTCCCGGGGCAGGGGTGAGAGACATGCTCCCTGGTCACCTTGGGCATTCCAGGGCCCAGGGATCAGGCAAGGCATCTGCCAGGACACGCTGCACCCTCCCCTTCCCCACTCACCCACCTGCCCTTGGAAGCACACTGCATCCACGCAGACCCTCCAGGAGGCAGGCTGAGGAGGAGGGAGAGGCACGAGGCCTTCTTTAGGGGTAATGCCAAGAAAGCTGAAGCAGACAAGGAGAAGGGGCAGTCCCAGGTGCAGGTCTGCCCCGTATGAGAAGAAAGGAGGGAGTGGGGAGGAGGCCATCAGGAGGGGACAGCTGGGAGACTGCCTTGGGAGCCCAAGATGGGGCATCATGCCAAGTTTACCTACATTGGCTGAAAATGGTGGGCCCTGTGCCATGGCTCTGCTCGGTTGCCGGCTAATGGCAGCCCTGGAGGAATGCGGCCTTGGCTCAAAAGCTGCGAATGAACCTGAAGGCACCCACAGCCTGCCACACCCTGGGACAGGTTTCCAGATGGAGAGTTGGAGGCCCACCTCCATGCTGCCACAGCCACCCGACAGTAAACCAGTGACTCCTGACTTCTCGGGATCCTCAACACTGGTGACCTGTCCCTTCTTCTGGGACATTATCTTGCCATGGCGCCTGTTTCTCAGTATTTTCCTGGTTTGTCTCAAATATCTCTGGTTGCTCTTTCTCAGAATTCTTTGCAGGTTGTTCTTCATGTATGTGACCTTTAGATAAAAGTTCTCGTTGCTGGGACCAGCAGTTAGTATAATGGCTATGTCGCTGGACTCCCATGTAGTCGACCGCGGTTCGAGTCCCATACCCAGTGGCTTAAACTCACGCCAGGCGTGTGTGCGTGCGTGCCCAAGATCCCGAGAGGAGAATGGAGGAGGAGGGATTGCAGTGTGGCCATTCCCCCTGGGAGGGGGGTGATTTCTCACTTTCTGTCTCTCTGTCTCTGTCTTTCTGGCAAGTGCATGCTCCCTGTAGCAAAAAACTCTAAAAAAAAAAAAAAACGTTCTCATTGCTTAATGGTTAAGGGAGCCAGGTCCTACACTAATAACTATGGTTCAAATCCCAGTCCCGACAGCTTGAAAAACAAACTAGTTGTATGTGCATGTGTCACCAAAATCCTAACAAGATGGAGAAATGGAGGAGGAGGGATTGTGGCATGACTATACCCCACTGGGGGGGAGTGCTTTCTCCTTCGCTTTCCCTCTGTTTCTCTGGCAAGTACATGTGCTCTCTAGAAATTAAAGAGAGAGAAGTTTATGGAAAAATGGAATTAAAGTATGAATTTATTTTGGTACAAGAAAAAAAAGTCCATGGATGATTTTTTTCATAATACACATTTCCCGTGAACTTTTTGAAGGTCTCTCTCTCTTTTTTTTTCAAGGGTATGTATGCTCTCCAGAAACACAAAGAGAGAGAGAGAGAAACACACAGAGAGAGAAAAAAAGTGAGAAATCAACACCCAAAATCTCCTCTCCTCCATTTTCCTCTCAGAATTGTGGGCATGCGTATGCAGGCACCCAGCATGAGTTTCAAGCCACTGGGTTTACAACTCAAACCACGGTAAGCCGTGTGAGACCACTGAACGGAAAGCACTATGCCACCTGCCGGCCCCTACAGGCCCTGTACTCAGTATCCCTACGCAGATTACTCCCTGACACCTGCCCTTCCTCCTGCACGTCCTCTCTCGGGTGATCTCATCCACATCCATGACTTACACAGTTGGTTCTGGTTGAGGCCCAACTCACAATGGTGCATTGTCAGCCAGCGCATGGGCAGCGTGACGGAGTTTCACATATGACCCTGACTTTTCCCCTGTGCTGGAACCCCAGATTTTTTTTTCTTTTTTCTTCTTCTTTTTTTCTAGTGAGATCTTTGCTAGAGAGCACATGTACTCACTGGAGAGACAGAGAGACAGAAAGTGAGAAATCAACCCCCAGGGGATGGTCACACTGCAATTCCTTCTCCTCCATTTTCCTCTTGGGTTTGGAGCATACACACGCATGTGTCTGGCGTGAGTTTCAAGCTGCCGGGTCTGAGATTCAGGCCACTGTAGGCCATGTGGGAGTCTGCCCGGCTTTCTAGGAGCACATTGCATCAGAGATCAATTCTGCAAACTGGGCACCCACTCCCTCAGAGGTGAATGAAGTAATGTATTTGAAGATACTCTATAAACTGTAAAACTTACATGGAAGTATGTTTTTTTTAAAGTATTTATTTTATTAAGTCTTTTTTAAGTTTTTATTATTTTTATTTTAAGTTTTTTTTAAGTTTGTGTTTTACTAAGTTTTTATTTTTAAGTTTTTATGGTTTTTCTATGAGGTAGAGAGACACACAGAAAGAGAGAGACAGGGAGATAGCACCACCAATAAATCTCGATACTGTAACCTCCCCTAGGTCTAGCTCAAACCAGATCATGTGCGTGCACATGCCCAGTGGGATCAGAGAGGTCTCTGAACACAAACCCAGAGCCTTCCCTTGTGTGTCAGCCTTATAGACATAGCATTTGATCTCGGCTTCACCATCCAGCCCCAGTATGTCATTATTATAGCGCTTCTCAGACTGCTATTTCTGAAGGGTAGGACTGATCAGCTATGCTCAAAGTTGTCTATTTTCCAGAAATAATACCTCAAATCCTGATCTTTCCATTAAAATTTCAAACCAAATCAATCCATTCCACTAAAGGCCCTTGCCAAGCAGCAGGCAGCCTGAGGCTGAGGTTTTAACTGCTGGGACCCTCCCCCACTCACCTTTGGACTCTCAGGTTTGTTTCTTGGGACTTTGAGGTGAACTTGCACCCCCTTCCAGCAAAGGGCCTTGCTGGATGGCAGGCAGCCTGCAGCTGGAGGGCTTAAGCGCGGGGACCTATGGCTCATGCCCTCCCCCACTCGCCTTTGGACTCTCAGAGAAAACACCAGTTCCTCATCACCCACAGACAACACAATGGAACTCATGGAAATGTCGGATAAGCAATTCAGAATATTTATGGTGACCACACTAAATGAGAGGCAAGAGAAAAGAGACAACTAGCTCCAGGAGATGCAGAAGTCCTTTCATGATTTGAAAGAAAAAATAGACAACATAAAAATGGAATTTGTTAGATGAAGAATGTAATACAGGAAATTAAAACCTCCCTCAAAAGTATTACAAGTAGATTAGATCACACAGACAATCAAACCTCTGACCTAGAAAATTTATCAAAAAGACTGAGAAAACAACCCCGAGAAATGAGGACAATATATGAGAAATACTAGATATCATCAAGTGCCCAAACATCCGAATAATTGCTGTCCCACAAGAGAAAGAAAATAATAAAGGCATTGATAATTTATTCCATTAAATCCAGGAATAAAATTTTCCAAACCTAAAGAGATGAAATTTCAAATAGCCAGACGCAAGAAATACGTAGATCCCAAATAGAATCAACCCAAGAAGATTTTATCCAAGGCACATCACAGCCAGACTGGCCAAAACCACAGACAAAGACAAAATACTAAAATTGGCAAGAGGGAAATGTCAAGTGACTTACAAAGTTTGTCCCATCAGTCTAACACCCGCTCTCTCATCAGAAACAACGTAGACAAGGAAAGAATGGGGAAATATAGTCAAAGTGTTAAATAAAAAACAATTTCGATCAAGAATACTAAAGCTGGAAGGACCAGCAGTTAGCCATCCCCCTGGAGGGTGATTTCTCACTTTCTGTCTCTCTGTCTCTCTCTGCCTTCCTGGCAAGCACATGTGCCCTATAGCAAAAACCTCTCCAAAAATTGTTTTTTTGAATTTGTTTATGTTGATTCAAACGAAGAAGGGCATTATATAGTAGTAAATGGGCTAATTCAACAAGAAGACATAATGTTTATAAATATCTCTCTGCACCCAACTCAGGAGCACTTAAATACATGGAGGAAAGACTGCTGGGGCTAAAAGGAGAGATAAGGAGACACTATAATGGTTGGGGATCTCAGCACCCCGCTATTTCCTTTAGACAGATCTTCTAGACAAAAAATAAGCAGAGAGATACAGGACCTACATGATACTGTAAATCAAATGGGCTTGACAGATATCTATAGAACTTTCCACCCTAAGACCACAAAAGATACATTTTTCTCACCCCACATAGAACCTTTTTAAAGACTGACCATATGATAGGACACAAATCAAACCTTTACAGATTCAAAGGCATAGAAACTGTGTCCGGCATCTTCCTGGACCTTGATAGAATTAAACTTGATATTAATTTCAAGAAAAATCCTTGAAAATACACAAACACATGGAAACTAAACAACCTACTTCTGAATGACTTCTTTTTTTTTTTTTTTCTTGAGAGGTTTTTGCTATAGGGCTCATGCGCTCACCAGAAAGACAGAGGGAGACAGAGAGACAGAAAGCAAGAAATCACCCCCCGGGGGGGGGGATTGTCATGCCGCAATCCCTTCTCCTTCATTCTCTTCTCAGGATCTTGGGCACGCACGCACATGCGCCTGGCTTGAATTTAAGCCACAGGTCCCGGACTCGAACCATGGTCGACTAAATGAGAGTCCAGTGACGTAGCCATTACGCTAACTGCTGGTCCCCTGAATGACTTTTTAACCACTGAAGAAATTAAGTCTGAAATAAAAAAATTTGTGGAAACTAGTGATAATGAGTACATGAGTTTCCGTAATCAATTAGTCATAAGAGGGAAATTCATAGCAATTAGTGTACATAAGAAAAAGATAGAAAGGTGACAAATCGACAACCTAACATCATCCCTCAGGGAATTGGAAAAACAACAACAAAAGAAACCAAAAAATGCCAGACAAAAAGAAATAGTAAATATTTGAAAAGAAATAAATGAAATAAAAAATAAACTATACAGAAAATAAATGAAAGCAAAAGCTGGTTCTTTGAAAAGATTAACAAGATTGACACACGATTCGCTGGACTGTAAAAAAGGACAAAGAAAGAAAGAAACCACATAAATCATATATGTAATGAAACAAGCAACATTACAACAGATGCAATAGGAATACAAAACATCATTAGAGGATACCATGAGCTACTATATGCCAACCAACAAGACAATATGGAGAAGATAGACAAATTCCTGGATGCATATAGTCTCCCAAGATTGAATCAGGAGGATATAGAAAACCTGAATAGACCCATAACAAGCCATGAGACTGAATCAATAATAAATAACCTCCTGACAAAAAAAGCCCAGGTCCAGATGGCTTCACTTCTGAATTCTACAGAACTTTTAAGGAAGAGTTAACCCCTATCCTACTCAAATTATTTCTAAAGCTCAAAAAGGAAGGAAACTTCCCAAATTTGTTTTATGAAACTTCCATCATCCTCATTCCCATGATAAAGACATGACAAAAAAGAAAAACTACAGACCAATATCTCTGATGAATATAGATGCAGAAATTCTCAACAAGACACTTGGAAATGGTACCCAACAACATATAACAAAGATTGTTCATCACTATCAGGTAGACTTTATTCCAGGGATGTAAGGGTAGTTCAACATATGCAAGACCATAAATATAATACGCCATAATAACAAAAAGAAAGATTAAAAAAATGATCATTTCAATTGATGCAGAGAAAGCATTTGATAAAATACAACATCCCTTCATGATTAAGACTCTCAGCAAGATTCATATAGAAGGGTCATTTCTCCATACAATAAAAGCCATCGATGAAAAACTTACAGCTAACGTTATACTGAATGGGAAATAGCTAAAAGTTTTTCCACTAAAAACTGAAACTAGATAAGGCTGTCCACTTTCTCCACTGCTTTTCAATATAATGGTGGAAGTCTTAGCCAATTCAATTAGAAAAGAGGATAATAGAAAAGGCATCCAAATAGTCAAAAAAGAGTTGAAAATATTTTCATTTGCAGATGATATGATGGTATACTTAGAAGAACCAAAAATATCTATGAAAAAAGTTCTCAAAGTAATAAATAAATACAGTAAAGTGGCAGTATACAAAATCAACATCCAAAAATTTATAGCATTTATATATATGAACAACAAGTTGAACGAGGTAGATCTGAAGAAAGAAATCCCTTTGACCATAGCCACAAAATGTGTAAGATACCTAGGGATAAACCTAAATAAGGAAGTCAAAGACCTTTACAAAGAAAACTATGAAAATCTTTAAAAAGATATTGAAAATGACACAAAAAAGTGGAAGGACATCTCATGTTCCTGAATTGGAAGAATTAATATAATCAAAATGACAATTCTACCCAATTAATCTACATATTTAATGCAATTCCAATCAAAATACCAGACACATTCTTCACAGGTCTAGAAAAGACAACCATAAAATTTGTCTAGAATCATAAACGACCTCATATTGCCAAACCAGTCCTGAGCAAGAGGAGTGGAGTGGGCGGCATCTCACTCCCTGACCCCAAATATACTATAAAGCTGTGATAATCAAAACAGTATGTTATTGGCACAAAAACAGAGAGGTGGATGAATGGAATAGAATAGAGACCCCAGAAATAAACCCCAAAGCTTACAGCCAACTGATTTTTGACCAAGGACACCAATCAATCCAGTGGGAAAAGGAAAACCTCTTTAGTAAATAGTGCTGGAAAAACTGGGTATCCATCTGCAGAAAGATGAAACAGAATCCCTATCTTTCACCATTGACAAAAGTCAACTCAAAATGGATCAAAGATCTGAACCTAAGATCTCAAACTATAAAACCACTGGTGGAAAACACTAGAGAAACTCTGGGAGACATTGGGGTAGGCAAAGACAGCTTAAATAAGACTCCCAAACTACAGGCATTAATCCCTAAAACAGACAAGTGGGACTATACAGACTACGAAGTTTCTACACAGCAAAGGACACAGTAATTAGTATGAATCAACAAATCTCAGAATGGGAGAATATTTTTGTAAACTATGCCTCAGTTAAGGGACTAATAACCAGAATACACTGGGAACTCAAGCGGCTTACGTAGGAAAAAAAAAAAAAAGATAAACCCAATTAAAAGATGGGAAAATGAGCTGAACAAAAATCTCTCTAAGAAAGACATACAAACAGCCAAAAAGCATGAGGAAATGCTCAACATCCCTCATCATAAGAGAGATGTAGATTAAAACCACGATGAGATACTACCCAACCCTGTCAAAATGGCAAAGATTAAAAATATAAAAAGTAATAAGTGTTGGTAGGGATGTGGTGAATTATTCGTGATCGCTAAGACATGGAACCAACCCAAATGTCCACAAACAGATGAATGGATTGAGAAGGTGTGGTGCATATACTCTGTGGAAATACTCCTCAGCCATAAAAAACAACAAGATCCTGGCATGTGATAGAAAGTGGTCGAATATGGAAGATTTATCACTGAGTGAAGCAAGCCAGGCTGTGAAAGAAAGATATTGTATGTCTCCACTTAATAGATACTGACTCTCCGTACTCTCCGAAATATCGGAGGGCATAAAAGCAGTGAAAATAGTGATGGACGCTGAAGACAATGTGGAGCAGGGGAGGGGAGAAGGGAAGAGGATAGAGAAGGAAAACAGGGGGAAAAAATAGAGAGGAATGACGTCTGCGGGACACAGAAATGGTTTATTACCTGTCGATGATCAGATGAATAGTATTCTCAACTGGACTGGTCTGAGAAATACTTCATGTTAGGCAAATTTTCTTTACAAGTCTAATGATGTATAGTAATCTAACGTTTAAAAAAATAATGAGAATAAAATGACGATGATAATAATAATAATGATAAACCGAAAAAGAAAGAAATGCTATTTAATGATGACGACATGGATAGTAATGCCTGCCTTGACTGATATGCATGGTAATCATGCTGGAAAAAGAAATGTTATACACTGTAAAGATTTATGTGACTAAATGTAATATATTAAAAAATATTTCAGACCAAATCATATTTGCCACTACTTCTCCTCATTCACGCTTTGTTCTGGTTCTGCATTTTCCAAAACCATGTTACTCAAAATACTAGTGTCTTTCAAGTGTGTGTAGATGCTCTATGAAGAGAGTTTAGGAGAAAGTTGAGGAAACATCTCCCTCCTGGAAGGTTGAAATATGTTCTCATATTAAAGTTCCAGGAAGTGTATCCTTTTTCTACCAGTTTTGCCAAGTGACTTAGCCACAGGTCTTCTCTTCCCTGTGCCACACTACAAAATCTCTGTGGACCACTGTGATGTGGAACACAACAGAGATAGAACACATGTCTCTAGACAGACTGAGCAACTCACTATTTCATTTTAAAGAATTCGTCCTCAAGTTCTTTTTTGTTTGTTTGTTCTTGCTTTGTTTTGTTTTGTTTTGTCCCAGGGTACGTGCACTCACCAGAGAGAGAGAGACAAAGAGAGGGAAAGTGAGAAATTATTCCCAGTGGGGATGGCCACACCGCAATCCTTTCTCTTCCTTTCTCTTCTTGGTATTTTGGGCATGCACTCAAACGCCGGGTCCAGGACACAAACTACAGTTAGCCATGCGGGAGTCCAACACCTTAACCACTATGCCACCTACTGGCCCTGTCCTCAAGTTCTTGCTACCAGAATCCCCAAGTAAGTGCAGCCCTGATTCACATCTTTTTTTAACGCCTGACTGGTCCCCTTTCTTCTATTCTATGAGCCTGTTAGTTCCAGGAATCCACCTCGCCAAATCAGGTTGGCCAAGGCAAGTTCTGTTGTTTGCAACTGAAAGACTCTGACACAGTCTGACCCACAAAATCAGTGAAGGAGTCATAATCCCAAACTGGAAATTTTCCAAAGGCTTATTTGAATAGATAAATGGTGATACATTCACACAGCGGGATTCTACACAGCAACAAGTATAAGCTATCTTCCACTTTCTGCAATGACGTAGATGAATTTCACAAGCATAATTTGAGCAAAAGCTAGACACGATCTGAGTCCATTTATATGAAGGTTTGGTGGTATGGGGGGAGTGCACTGTGTACACAGAAGATTGCGGATTCAGTTCCCCGGTGGACCTGTACTCCATGGGTGGTTGCATTTATAACCCTGGCTGGCTAGAAGGCTGGGAGGCAGAGATCATGGCATGATCTCTCTCTCTCTCATCTCTTACTCTTGTGGAAGAAAGGGAGAATAAAAAAGAGACAAAGCTGACAAACTATTAGAAGCCAGGATGTTGGTTACCGCTGGAATCAGGGGTGCAGGAAGGCCTCCTGCTGCCGGTACTGCCATTTCTTTATCTGCGTGCTGGCTCCCTGGTGTGTTCAGTTTGTGACACAAAGTTTGGAATAGGATTCCATTGGCAAAACCCAAAGGAACGTGTTGTTTTCAGGATGGATCGAAATGGAAGGAGAGCCCGGTTGTCTCCACGCACTTCAGGTGCGTTTGATTCTCACCCTTGTCTAAACATCTGCACCTACAACTTTTACATTTCTGCACATATTGAAGAGTCATTCTATATTAATCTTTCTTTTTAATTTGGTAGATGTTATGATGCTCTGACCATGGGGCTTTGTGGCCCCCCAGCCCTGTCCCATAGCTAATTCCTACACACGTGAATAACTTGTGTAGGTCCGTGACTTTCCTCTGCACCTAGGCAATCCGAATCTCCTCCTCTCTCTGGTTTTTCTACTTCCAGGAGGCCATATCCCTCTGACTTCATCCCCAGGTACCAGATAACTAGGAACAACAGTATAGCCCAAAGACCAACAAAATTATTGCCACTATCCAGTGCTAAGCCTGCTAAGCTCCTTACCCCATCTCATCCATTCCTTCTTCTGAAACCACAAGAAAGGCTTTAGCCAGGCTCTCCCTCTCCCTCCTCTCTCTCTCTCTTTTTTTTTTTTTTTTTTTGGGGTCTTTTTTCTACAGGGTGGCGCCCATGCC
>NW_006205008.1:1463275-1512223 GCF_000334495.1 Tupaia belangeri chinensis
CCCAGCCCCCCCCTCCCCCTCCTCTCTCCCTCTTTTTTTTTTTTTTTTTTTTGAGAGATTTTTGCTATAGGCTGCGTGCACTTACCAGAGAGACAGAAAGTGAGAAATCACCTCCCAAGAGGGAATGGCCACACTGCAATCCCTTCTCCTTCATTCTCTTCTCAGGATCTTGGGCACACACGCACATGTATCTGGCATGAGTTTTAAGCTGCCAAGTCCAGGACATGAACCACAGTCAACTATGTGGGAGTCCAATGACGTAACCATTACGCCATCTGTGGGCCCCTCCCTCCTCTTATGTTTCCTGACTGACCTGGTGCTTCGTCACATGGTGCCAGGTGGCCCTGTGTGGTATGCAGTGGCTTCTGTCCCCAGGGATCTGTGGGGAGAAACTTCTTCCTCCATGTCAGTTGTTTCTGTGTCTACCCGTCCCACCACGCCCAATCACGACAACTTCGGGTCCATTTTCAAGTTCGTTTCTTCCTTTCTTCCATGAATGCACACTCAAGAGAGACAGAGGAAGAGAGACAGACAGAATCAGCACCCACAACAGAGTCTTCACATTGCCTTCTGCCCCCAAGCTTGCCCCAGTCCTGAATCATGGGCATCCATCTGCCCAGTGTGTTTAGGGAGTTCTCTGGACACAAACACAGAACCTCCCCACATGGATCAGCCTGGCAAAACACCGCACCACCGTCTGCTGCACCGTCATCCACTATCCTCCTCCCCCAACCCAGGTGATTTTAAAACACACAGATTTATTTCATGATTTTAAAAATACCTCCTTATTTCAGACACTTTTTTTTAAGAGAGGTTTTTGTTATAGGGCACGTGCACTCGCCAGAAAGACAGAGAGACAGAGAGGCAGAAAGTGAGAAATCACCCCCCAGGGGCGATGGCCACGCCACAATCCCTTCTCCTCCATTCTCCTCTCGGGATCTTGGGCACGCACACACGTGCGCCCGGCGTGAGTTTAAGCCACCAGGTCCGGGACTCAAACCGTGGTGTACTACATGGGAGTCCAGCGACATAGCCATTACACTAACTGCTGGTCCCTTTCAGACGCTTTTATAAGAGATGCCTAAGACAGAACAGTGAGCGTGCAGAAAAGTCCCTGGACTTCAGGAGCCCACAGTCTAGTGGAAAGAGAGCCATAACAAGCAAAGACACTTAAGATATTTCCAGATAGAGTTAGTGGTATGAAAAAAAAGAAAAAAGAAAAAAGATCAGGGCACATTGGTTTGTTTTGTTGGGTTTTTTTCTTCTTTTTCTTTTTCTTGTCTGTCTTTTCCTAAGCCCTCTTAGAAAGACTGGTCAGGGGAGGTCTCTCTAAGGAGGCGACGCTTGAGCCAAGGCCTGAATTGTTCCTTGTACACCAAGGGCACCCAGAGGTCTGCGCCGGATCCCTGGAGGCATCCAAAGTAACCAAAATGATGTATCTGCTGCCAGTGCTCAGCCAGAACAAACTCCGTCCCTCTCCCAATGAGCAAGGGAGGGCTCAGATCCAAGAGAAAATCATTTCCCAGCATCAGTAGAGTCCATGGCCTCCTCCAATCCAGCTGCTTTCCAAATGCTATAAAGTGGAGGCGCCCAGGCACCAGGATCCAGGGGACAGCCTGGCTAAACGCCAGGGCCCCAAGGGCAGCGGCCAGCTTGCACGCGCGTTTACATACTGTTTGCAAATAAAGTAAGCATGCAGATCCCCGAGCCCTCTGTTTGCCATCATCCCTGGGGACAGGGACCCTGCCTAGACTAGCTTCACAGTAACGCAAAGCTGACCCTGGTCCCTGCAGCCCTGCCCTCTTCATCCCAGGTCTGGTCTGGGAGCCCTTCAGGAGGGCCCATCTCTGGAGGGCCAGGCTGTTCCCTGAGTCTGTGTTAATAGCACATGGACATTCCCGCCGTCCTTTTTATTGGGTCCAACTTATCTGCAGACAACATTGGAATCAAATAAGGATCAAAATATTTGAAGCCACCCAGTAACCTTACAGTAAAGGGAGCTGGATCCCACATGGCCACCTGTGGTTCAAAACCCAGCCTCGGTGGATGGAAAAAGGCCGGGCACATTTGTGTGTCCGACACCTTGAAAGGAAGGAGAGATGGAGAAGGGATAGCAGCATGGCCATTCCCCATGGGGGCGGGGCGGGGAAGGGGACTGTCTTCTCACTTTCCCGCTCGGTCTCTGCCTCTCTGGTGAGCACATGTGCCTTCACTCTGTCAGTGACATGTGGTGGGTCCATCGCTAAGCCCTGTGGGAGAGGTGGGAGTGCATGGAGGCACTGCTTCCTAGTCTCCCTTCAAAGCTGCTGGCTGCAGCTAGGCATCTTCCCGCAGCCCCACAGTTCCACACTGGGACCCATCCCATATACCCTGAGTTCTGAGGCCCACACCCCACATACCTCCCTTCATCAAGGAAAGGCCAGGGACCCCTGCGTCTCCCCAGAAAACCTCCAGGAAAGGTGCAACCAGCGCCCTGCCCCGCCTTTTCTGCAGCCTCCCTCTCCCCAGAGCCTGTGCGGACAGACCCTCCCGGAACGAGTTCTGTGAGCTCTGGAGAGCTGGTTCTGTTGCTGCAAGTGGCTTGTTTATCTTTGCCTAGATTCTGAGTTTGTCTCCCACCCTCCCTGGTGGATTGCTTTGGGCATTTATACAAACACAACCCTCTGCTTTGATAGCTGTCCTGCGGGAGCCTTTTTATCTGTCAGTAATGTCGTGCTCCACAGCTATGAAAACGCCAACAGACAGCTCACACTCGCAGCGATTTAAAACTTACGCACATCTTGCCAACAGCCCAAGGCTGGCAGAGCCAGAGAGAGCTTCTGTGTGGCCAGCATGCAAGGCTGGTCACCTCTAAAATACCATTGTCCTCTGCAAGCTCTCCTGGCATTTAATGGCCTATGGAAAGTTCCGTTCCCTTGTATGTAGGTCAAATCCCCAATTCTCAAGGCTCCCAACTGGCTTTAAAATGTCAACAATGAATCCTTCTACTTATCAAGCATTTTATATTTCCCCGTTTAAGCAGGAAGTCTGCAGAGGCCCAGCCCAGCCTCCTATTTAATCTAAGAACCAGGCCTCAAGGGCCTGTGTTGGTTGGTTAAGCGGTCTGTACACGTAGGTATCTCTTTGGATCAATCCAAGCATTTGTGAGAAGTGCTTAGCTCCTGGAAAATGTCATTTATTTGCTTAGCCACCGAATTATAATATTCATTTTTTTGTGTAAACCCACCAGAGACCAGCCATTAAACATGAGCCACAAGACTCTCTCATAAGTAGGACTGGGGCCCAAACATAGTTTCCAGTTTGAATCTGATATAGTATACCTGGGAGGATTGCAGGAAACCATAAATAATTCCCAATGCCTATGTCAGATCGACATATAATAAAGTTTTTTCTTTTCTTTTTTCTGTTTACAAAAGAAAAAAATAGAAGTTACATCATCACCCAGAGCCTGGGAATGAGGTATCTGGGAAGTAAGGGTGAGATCGAGGTGGCCCCTCTTATCTGTCTCATAAAAGGAGACGTCCCTTTCTCTCCACAGTTATCACTTGGCAGATGTTTCAAACACAACCTACGGGGCCGGCAGGGGGTGCACTGGCGAAAGTGCTGGACTCCCACACGACCAATCAATGGTTTGAGTTCTAGACCCAGCAACTTCAAAATCATGCCAGGCACACATGTGTGCGTGCCCAAAATCCTAAGAGGAGAATGGAGGAGAAGGGATTGTGGCGTGGTTATCCTCCCAGTGGGTAATTTCTCCCTTTCCCTCTCTCTGTCTCTAGTGAGTGCTTGCACCCTGTGCAAAATCTCTAACCAATAAATAAACTTATTTGGAGGCCAGCAGACGGTGAGAGGTTAAGGCAGCTGGATTCTGCGTGACTGAGTGAGTTGCTCCAGTCCGTGACACAGTGCCTTGAGAATCACTCCAGGCATGTGTGAGCGTACTTAAAAATCCTGAGAGGAGGATGAAAGCGTCTCTCTCTGGCAAGTGCACGTGCCCCATAGCAAACTACAAAACAAAACAAGCAAACAAGCAACAACGAATGTGGAGGTGTAAGCCACACATGGAATCCAGACTTGCAGTACAGACGCTGGGTCAGCGCAGGGCAGGAAGGAGCAGTGATTTCACTGCAGGATGGAGAGAAGGGGACCCAGGGGTGCTGGTCAGCTGGGTCATCGCCCACCCTGAGCGGGACATGTGCCACAGGGGACCTGCTGTCTGCAGGGTAAGTACACCTGCACCTGGTCAAGCTGCCTGAGCATCCCTGTCAGCTCCCAGCTGCTCTCCGGCTGCTGGAAACCCAGCAGAATCCGGACCTGAGATGCTTCAGTCCTCCCAGGTCGAAGGAGAAGAATCAGCCTCTGTGTCCGGAAGGCCCAGGGCTCTGACGCTGCTCTGAGACATGCACATGCAGGGCTGGGACCTCAGGGCTCACCGGGGACTCTCTTGTCTGATAACCACCAGCTGCTTCACGCTGGCTCTGAAGGGACCTGGGTTGCTCTGGGCTGCAAACGTGGCTGGAGGAAAAGGCAGTAAATGCAAAGTGGGGACGAGGACACAGCACACCTGACGGAGGGCCTCCCAGGCTCTGCAGGGGAGTGGCCTGGCACCTCCTTTACAGCTTCCATCTTGACTAGGGACCCAAGGAGGCACAAGAATGCCTAGGTTACTGGTTCCTAAGTTTGTCTATCAAAGGAGGCTGTGAGGGAAGAGTTGTGGTATGATGCTTAGGCCTTCCCGCGAGACTTCCTGGAAGAGGCAGCCTTGGAAGGACAAGCAAGAGCACTGTGAGGAGTGAAAGGGCAGCTCATGCAAAGGCAAGGAGATGCAGAGGCCTGGGGCGTTTGGAAGAAAGGGCATCCACCTAGCGGGGAGGAGCCGTGAGGCTGAGAAGGGACAGAGACAGGAGCCCAGAATGCCCTGTGTGCCCAGCTAAGGGTCTGAGGTTTTGCATGGAGCCTGCAAAACACGACTGGAAAACTTGGCAGAAGACAGATGTGAAGTTAGACTTTTTTCTTTTCTTTCTTTCTTTTCTTTCTTTCTATCTTTTTCTTTTTCTTTCTTTCTTTTTTTTTTATTTTTGAGAGGTTTTTGCTATAGGGTGTGTGTGCTCACCAGAAAGTCAGAGAGACAGAGAGACAGAAAGCAAGAAATCACCCCCTGGGGGGATGGCCACGCTGCAATCCTTTCTCCTCCATTCTCCTCTCGGGATCTTGGGCACGCACACACATGTGCCCTGCATGAGTTGTAAGGCACTAGGTCCAGGACTTGAACTGTGGCCAGCCATGCGAGAGTCCCAACGTAAACACTACGCCATCTGCTGACCCTTAGTCTTACTCTTTAGAAAGATCACCATGGCCACAGATAGGGAGTTGGGCTGGAGGGGGCAGAAAGTGGAGGAAGCAACCCAGTAAGGGATTAGTGAGAGCCTGCCCAGGGCACCTCCGAAAGTCTCTGAGGAGTGCAGTGGAGGACTGCCTTGGTTTTGTTCTCAATCCCTCTTGGACTGAGTCTTGGTAAAATGAATTACTAGAAAAGTGAAATGTAAAAAGACACACAACTACAGGACCAGCAGTTAGCACAATGGCTATGTCGCTGGACTCCCACGTAGTTGACCGCGGTTCGCATCCCAGATCCAGTGGCTTAAAACTCACGCCGGGTGTGTGTGCGTGCGTGCCCAAGATCCCCAGAGGAGAATGGAGGAGAAGGGATTGCGGTGTGGTCATCCCCCCTGGGGGGTGATTTCTCACTTTCTGTCTCTCTGTCTCTCTCTGTCTGTCTGGCGAGCACACACGCCCTATAGCAAAAACCTCTCAAAAAAAAAAAAAAAAAAAAAGACACACAACTACAAATCCCATTTCCCCCCTCAGATATATTATTTTTCATTGGGATAAAACACTCAAATTGATTACCTTAACCATTTTCTTTTTAGTGGTTTTTGTCTTCGGGTGCATGCGCTTGCCAGAGAGAGAGAGACAGAGACAGTGAGAGGGAAAGTGAGAAATCACTCCCCAGGGGGGATGGCCTCGAAGCAGTTCCTTCTCACTCTCCTCTCGGGATCTTGAGTATGCATGCACACACACCCAGCGTGAGTTTCAAGCCACTGAGTCTGGGACTTGAACTGCGGTCAGTCAAGTGGCAGTCCTGAGCCATAACCAGTACCCCATCTGCTGTCGCCCCAATCTTAACCATTTTTAAATGTACACTCTTGTAAGAAGTACATTTGCATTATTATGTAACCAATCTTTGGAATGCTTTCATTTGGCAAAACTGAAACCTCTTGTCAAATGACTCACCTTTCCACCCCTCCCCTCCCCCAGCCCCCAGCAACCTTCGTTCTATTTTCTATGAGCTCAATGACTCTAAATATCTCAAACAAGGGTAATGTCCGGTACTCATCCTTTTGTGTCTGGCTAGCTTCAGTTAGTGTAATGTCCTCGGGGTTCACTAGGCAATGTGTGTCCTTTTTTTTTTTTGGAGAAGTTTTTCGCTATAGGGCGCGTGCACTCGCCAGACAGACAGAGCGAGACATAGAAACAGAAAGCGAGAAATCACCCCCCAGGGGGGATGGCCACGCCACAATCCCTTCTCCTCCATTCTCCTCTCAGGATCTTGGGCACGCACGCACATGCGCCCGGCGTGAGTTTTAAGCCACCGGGTCCAGGACTCGAATCGTGGTCAACTACGTGGGAGTCCAGCGACATAGCCATTACGCTAACTGCTGGTTCCCTGTGTGTCCTTTTTTTAAGGCTGAGTAGTATTCCACATTTTGTTTATCCATTCATCCACTGAAGGACATTTGGGTGGCTTCCACCCTTTGGTTATTGTGAACAGTGCTGCTACAAATAGGGGTGTGCAAGTGTCACCAGGAGTACCTGATTTCCATTCATCTGGGTTTATGGTATATCCCGTGTGAAATTTTTGGAGCCTATGGTCATTGTAGTCTTCACTTTTTGAGGAGTCATCATACTGTTCCCTGAAGTGGCTGTACATTTATTTGCATTTACACCAACAATGCTTAAGGTTTCCATTTTTCCACATTGTCACCAATGTGTGGACTGTTTTATATTTTGGGGTGTATGTGTGTGTGTGTGTGTGTGTGTGTGTGTGTGTGTGAAATGTGCATTTTTTTTTTAGAGTTTTTTCTTTTTTTTGGTATAGGGCGTGTGCACTTGCCAGAAAGACAGAGAGAAACAGAGACACAGAACGCAAGAAATCACCCCCCGGGGGGATGGACACACTGCAATCCTTTCTCCTCCTTTCTCCTCTCAGGATTTTGGGCACACACACATGCGCCCAGTGTGAGTTTAAGCCACTGGGTCCAGGACTCGAACTGTGGTCGACTACATGGGAATCCAGCAACAGAGCCATTATGCTAACTGCTGGTCCCGAAATGTGCATGTATTTAAACAGAGCCTCACTGTGTCTCAATGCTTCTCATTCAGCCTCCCAAGTAGTTAGGATCATACTTACACACCATGCCTGAATATTTTTTTTTTAGATTTTTGCCATAGGGTGCATGTGCTCACCAGAGAGACAGAGAGACAGACAATGAGAAGAAACGTGAGACGTCATCCCCAAGGGGATGGCCATGCCTCAATCTCTTCTCTTCCATTCTCCTCCTGAGATTTTAGGTATTCACGCACACGAACCTGGTGTGATTCTCAAGCCGCCAGATCTGGGTCTCGAACTATGGTCAGTCATGTGGGAATCTATTTTTTAGAATAACTTTAACCACTATTCCACCTGCTGACCCTGCATGCCTGACTTTTTAAATGAACCAGGAATCAAACCCAAGCCTCCCATGTGGCTTGAAAAAAAAATGTGCACTCTGCGTTGCCCTGCCACTTTGTCAATCATTGACGTTCTAGTGGGTGTGAAGTGAAGGCCCCATTTCTTTTTCATTATCATTAGGCTCAACAGGTATGAAATTACTTTACCAAAATGCTCTAAGCATCTAAAATGCAGGCTCACATATCTCATTGTGCACCAATAACAAGTTTTATGCTACTCCTATGTAGCAGAACTTCCATGTAACCGCGTTCGGCTACATGGGAGTTCAGCGACATAACCATTATGCTAACTGCTGGTCCCCTGAGTGATTTCTTAGCTACTGAAGAAATGAAGTCAGGAATAAAAAAAAAAATTATGGAAATAAATGATAATGAGTACAGGAGTTTCCATAATCAATGGGACAAGGCAAAAGCAGTCATAAGAGGGAAATTCATAGCAATTAATGCACATAAGAAAAAGATGGAAAGGTAGCAAATAGATAACCTATCATCATGCCTCAGGGAATTGGAAAAACAACAACAAAACAACAAAAACGCCAGGCAAAAAAAAAATCATAAAGATTTGAGCAGAAATAATGAAATAGAAAATAAACTAGACAGAAAATAAATGAAAGTGAAAGCTGTTCTTTGAAAATATTAACAAGATGGACACACCATTATCTAGGCTTTATCTCCTTTCACTATTGATAAAGAAAAAAGAAAGAAACCAGATAAATCAAATATGTGATGAAACAGGCAACATTAAAACAGACACAATAGAAATACAAAACATCATTAGAGGATATTATGAGCAACAATATGACAACAAACAAGAGAACATGGAAGAGTTGGACAAATTCCTGGATGCATATAATCTACCAAGATTGAATCAGGAGAACATAGAAAACCTGAACAGACCCATAACAAGCCATGAGATTGAATCAGTAATAAATAACCTCCTGACAAAGAAAGCCCAGTTCTGGATGGCTTCACTTCTGAATTCTACAAATCTTTTAAGGAAGAGTTAACCCCTATCCTACTCAAATTATTTCTAAAGATTCAAAAGGAAGGAAACCTTCCAAATTCATTTTACAAAGCCTCCATTATCCTCATTCACCAAACAGATAAGGACGTGACAAAAAAGAAAAGTACAGACCACTATCTGTGATGAATATAGATGCAAAAATTCTCAACAAGGTACTTGGAAATCATATCTAACAGCACATAACAAAGATTATTCATCATGACCAGATAAGCTTTATCCCAGGGATGTTAGAGTGGTTCAACATATGCAAGACCATAAATATAATACATCATATTAACAGAAAGAAAGATAAAAACCATATAATCATTTCAATTGATGTGGAGAAAGCATTTGATAAAATACAACATCCCTTCATGATTAAGACTCTCAGCAAGATTCGTATAGAAGGGTCATTCCTCCACACAATAAAAGCCATCTATTGCAAACCTATAGCTAACGTTATACTGAATGGGGAAAAGCCAAAAACTTTTCCACTAAAAACTGGTACTAGAAAAGGCTGCCCACTTTCTCCACTACTGTTTAATACAGTGTTGGAAGACTTAACCAATGCAATCAGAAAAGAGAACAATATAAAAGGCATTCAAATAGTCAAAGAATAGTTGAAAATATCTGTATTTGCAGATGACATGACGGTATATTTAGAAGACCCAAAGGTTTCCATGAGAAAAGTTCTCAAAGTAATAAATGAATACAGTGAAGTGGCAGGATACAAAAATAAACATCCAAAAATCTATAGCATTTCTATACATGAACAACAAATTGAACGAAGCAGAGCTGAAGAAATCCCTTTTACTATAGCCACAAGACGTATAAGATACCTAGGGATAAACCTAAATAAGGAAGTCAAAGACCTTTACAAAGAAAACTATAAAAACCTTTAAAAAGATGTTGAAAATGACACAAAAAAGTGGAAGGACATCCCATGTTCCTGAATTGGAAGAATTAACATAATCAAAATGACAATTCTATCCAAATTAATCTATATATTTAACACAATTCCAATCAAAATACCAGAGATATTCTTCACAGGTCTAGAAAAGATAATCATAGAATTTGTCTAGAATCATAAAAGACCTCATATTGCCAAACCAATCCTGAGCAAGAGGAGTGGAGTGGGCAGCATCTCACTCCCTGACCCCAAAATATACTATAAAGCTGTGATAATCAAAACAGTATGTTACTGGCACAAAAACAGAGAGGTGGATGAATGGAATAGAATAGAGACCCCAGAAATAACCCTCAAAGCTTACAGCCAACTGATTTTTGACAAAGGCTACCAGTCAATCCAGTGGGAAAAGGAAAACCTCTTTAGTAAATAGTGCTGGAAAAACTGGGTATCCATCTGCAGAAAGATGAAACAGAATCCCCATCTTTCACCATTGACAAAAGTCAACTCAAAATGGATCAAAGACCTGAACCTAAGGCCTCTAACTGTAAAACCACTGGTGGAAAACACTGGGGAAATTCTGGGAGACACTGGAGTAGGCAAAGACTGCTTAAATAAGATCCCCAAACTACAGGCATTAATCCCTAAAATAGACAAATGGGATTACATCAGATTAAGAAGTTTCTGCACAGCAAAAGACACAGTAATAAGTGTGAATTGACAAATCTCAGAATGGGAGACTGTTTTAGTAAACTATGCCTCAGACAAGGGACTGATAACCAGAATACACTGGGAACTCAAGCGGCTTATCAAAAAAAAAAAAAAAAAAATAAACCCAATTAAAAGATGGGAAAATGAGCTGAACAAAAATCTCTCTAGGAAAGACATACAAACAGCCAAAAAGCATATAAGGAAATGCTCAACATCCCTCATCATAAGGGAGATGCAGATAAAAACCACAATGAGATACCACCTAACCCCTGTCAGAATGGCAAAGATTAAGAATATAAAAAGTGATAAGTGTTGGCGGGGATGTGGTGAAAGGGAAACTCTCCTACACTGTTGGTGGGAATGTAAACTAGTTCAGCCACTGTGGAGAACAATATGGAGGTTCCTCAAAGATCTACAAATAGAACTACCATTTGATCCAGCAATCCCACTTCTGGGTATCTACCCAA
Source organism: Tupaia belangeri chinensis (assembly GCF_000334495.1). Classification (NCBI taxonomy): domain Eukaryota; kingdom Metazoa; phylum Chordata; class Mammalia; order Scandentia; family Tupaiidae; genus Tupaia; species Tupaia belangeri. The sequence continues at coordinate 1,474,155 of NW_006205008.1, forward strand.
AGGACAGGAGGGAGAATGCTCAGTCGGAGAAGTGCTTAGACAACAATGTTTATTGCAGCGTTATTCACAATCACTAAGACATGGAACCAACTTAAATGTCCACAACTGATGAATGGATGGAAAAAGTGTGGCTTATATACTCTATGGAATATTATACAGCCATAAAAAAAACAACAAGACCCTGGCATCCAATAGAAAGTGGTCAAATATGGAAGATCTATTGCTGAGTGAAGCAAGCCAGGATATGAAAAAAAGATATTGTATGTATCCACTTAATATATACTGACTGTCCGCACTTTATGGTAGAGATTGAAATATTGGAGGGCATAAAAGCAGTGAAAATAGTTAGGGATGCTGAAGACAGTGTGTGGTGTATCCTGTTGATGATAACACGTATAGTATTCTTAACTGGACTGGTCTGAAAAGTATTTCATGTTGGGTAAATTCTTTATATAAGCCAAATGACATATAGTGATTGAATGGTTAAAAATATAATGAGAATAAATAATAATAATAATCTGAAAAAATGATGAAAATCTATTTGATGATGATAATGTGGATAGTAATGTCTTTGTCTTGACTGATATGCATGGTAATCATGCTAGAAAAAGAAATGTAAAACACTGTAAAGATATATGTGATTCAATGTAATATTAAAAAGATTATGATAATAAATAAAATTGTTTAAAAAGATAAAAACAATTTAAAGTATCTGTTGTCTTAAGCTGTTAAAGCTTTGGAGTCTTTTGCTATGAGAAACAGATATCACATACACTACCGAAGTGCGAGAGCAGACGGTTAAGAGTGGGATGGACCCAGAGTCAAGGTTGGACAGGTGAGCCCTGGCAGGGGTCCAAGGGGCGGGAAGGTTGAACGATTGGTGGCAAGAGAAGAAAATATTGAAGTGAGACCAAAGAGAAATGGAGGGGTGACCTGCTGTAGATCCCTGTAAAATCAAAGGGACAAGCGTGATGGGGAGTGGCCGAGGTATGGAGAAGTCGCTGGAGTTTCCTGTTTGAAAGATCATTTGTGGACGGAAGATTTTGTGGCTGAGGTCAAGATGAGGGTCATGGACAGCAAAGCCAGCCAGACTGGAAGTGGGTCTGCACTGGGGAGAAATATCCACCTCCCAATGCCAAAGGCCAATAGCTGGTCAGGCCCAATAGGTGACAGGTGGTGACAACGACCTCTTGGGTGGCTTGTGCCTTCAGAGAGGTGTTGTCAGAGTGGAGGTGTAGCAGCCAGAGACTCAGCACACCAGCCGCCCGTTATGTCCCCAAGAAGACAAGGAGACTCTGCCCTCCAAGGCTGCAAGGCAGACAATATGGCCAAAAGAGTGGGCCACAGGTGGGCAAGCAAGTGGCTGAGCCGGTGCTGAGTCCACAAAGCCGAGCCTACTGTCTGCTGGATCCTGAGACCTGGAATCCCGAGATGGAGACATGATCCTCAACTAGACAAGAAACAGACTCAAAAGGGAAGAAACTCTCCAGGGAAATGTGGATTTGGGGAGCAAAGTCCTGCCTGCCTCCGTGTGGCAGGTTCTGCTGATTCCTGCCTCGTCCTGAGCTGGGGCAATGGGGGGCGTTGCATCACATTCGCACCCTCTAAAGGCAGGGCCCTAATTTTCCTTCTTCTTCATATCCTCCCCATCCCCCTGCCACCCCAACACGCACACACACACCCCAACATGCTCCGTTGTCCTTGGCTTTTTTCGTTTTGAAATTTACTTTTTTAATGAGAGAGAGAAAGACAACACCCCCAATAGGGTTTTCATGTTGTGATTTCCCCCCATTCTCAGCTGGCCCAGGTCCTGGGTAGCACATGTGCATTCCCAGTGTACTCAGGGAGGTCCTGGGACTCAAACCCAGGGCCTCTTATATGCCATATGAGTACTGCTGCACCATCACCCAGTTCCCGGTGGTCTTTATTGTCTGGGTGTTTCCCGGTGTGACCTCTGCAAGCCCTGCTGTTATTCCTTCCCAGCCCCCTTCTCCTTTCTCTGGGCGTTGTTTCATCCCCAGCATGACCTTTCCGCTGAGGCTCTCTGCCAGGGTGGGGGTAGAGGTGGGGCAGACAGAGTCACTGCTTTCTCGGGTCTGGCTTGTCTGCAAAGATTCTCTTAGGTGAGTCTTCCCCAAAAGGCCCTGCAATTCCTGAAGAGGATTCATTTCTCAAGGCAAGATCCCAATTCCAGTTTAGGCTGAATCAGGAGGGGCAGAGCTCGTCGCCACCCACTGCCCCCACAGGAGCTCTGCACATCTGAAATCTGAACATCCATTTTCATGGTGTCCAGCTCACTGAGGTCCCCAAGTCCACGGTTGTTTTTTCTGTTTTTGTTTTTGTTTTTTTCTTGAGAGATTTTGCTATAGAGCATGTGCACTCACCAGAGACAGAAAGTGAGAAATCACCACCTAGGGGGCCTGGCCACACCACAATCCCTTCTCCTCTACCCTCTTCCTGAGATTCTGGGCATGCACGTATACACACCTGGCATGAGTTTCAAGTTGCCAAATCTGGGACTCGAACCAGGGTTGGCCACATGGGAGTCCAGCACCTTAACTACTGTGCCACCTGTTGGCCTCTCCAGCCCAACTTTACTCCAAGCCCAATGCTTTTGAAAGGACCATGGTGACTCTGGTGGTCCTTGCCCCTCCTGCCTTTCACATATGGACACACAGTCTGCAGCCACACCTCCCAGGGAAGGGACACAGTGACAGCATTGGCAGAGAAGCAAACCCTGCAACCTGACAAAGCCAGGCACACCTTCTGCGGAACACATGGGACATACGAGGACCGGTTCGCCCTGCCCTCGGACATCAGTTCATCTCTCAGCTTTGGCAGTTGTTTAATGTTGAAACAAGTCAACTCGAGGCTGTGTAATAAATGAATTCCAGCTTGAGACTTGGCAGGATTTGTTTTGCTTGAGGGGAGTTGTTTATGCGAACGGGTCCCCCCTCTGCAGAGCTCGATTTATATTAAACAGAGTCTTGTCCATCATCTGGATGCTGCTGTAAACAAGATAATCTTGGTCTACCAGGCCTGAGCCCGATGCCAATAACTTTAAATAAACACCAGCACCAGGTTTGTATTTACATTGTCTGAGGTAACCGCTGGGAAGGGTTTGTAATGGCGCCGGCGGCCCCTCCCTGCCTAAGGTAGCATTGGCTCTGGGACTGACTTTGTAGGACTCGCTCAGGAAGAGATTTCCTACTCAGCAGATGAGTGCTACACCCAGGGCTGCATTCTTCTGTGTGGTTTTGGCATCCTTTAATTCCATCTAGTTAGCATGGCCTTTTGTTTCATACTGCAAGGAGCAGGGCGTGGGTTGGGGAAATACCCTAGACATATAAAGCAAGATCATCCACTGAAGCTAGTGAGGCCTTCCCCGGCAAGACTCTAGGTGCAAGCGGGCGCCAAGACTTACATTATTAATAGAGCCATAACTCAGCTCTGCGGAAGACATCGGCGCGATGAATCGCATTCCATGCGGAAAGCAAATGGAATCTAGCAGAAGCCCGAGCGTCTGTTGCAGCTCCAAACCAAGCAACCACAGAAACACACAACTCTTCGAGTAGTGACAAATGATCTCTGCAGAGCCCTGAAGAGGAAAGCCGTTTCTCCCTGCTAATCTCCCCTGCAAAGAAAGCAAGAACTGGGCAGTGTGAGATTCACACTCTCATCCCTCCCCAGGAACAGACTGAAAATATCTTTTGTAGCAGAAACTACTTGGTTAATAGTCCATACTTTGAATGAAGGACAGAAGAAATCCATTTCTAAGCACCAAATAGGCTGCTTATGAAATACCATTCTTAAGAAGGACGGTATTGGGGAGAGTGGAAAAGAGACTTGTATGTTCCACAAGGAGAAACCTAAGAGAAGATTTTCGTGGTTCCTTTTTCTTTTTCTTCCTTTTTCTTTTCCTTCTTCTTTTCCTTCCTTCCTTCCCTTCTTCCTTCCTTCCCTTCTTCCTTCCTTCCCTTCTTTCTTTCTTCCTTTCTTTCTTTCTTTCTTTCCTTTTCTTTGTTTCTTCCTTCCTTCCTTCAAGGTTTTTGCCATAGGGTGCATGCACTCAACAGACAGGAGAGAGACAGAAAGAGACAGTGAGAGAGAAAGTGAGAGATCACACTCTGGGGGATGGACACAACATACTCCCTCCTCCTCCATTCTCCTTCTGGGATTTTGGACACACACACACACCCAGTGTGATTTTCAAGCTGCCTGGTCCAGGACCCAAACCACGGGGTCAGCCATGCGGGAATCCAGTGCCTTAATCACCACGCCACCTACTGCTCCCTTTATGGTTCCTTCTTTGAGACTATTAGAGATTTGGGAATTTCTCAGGTTTGATTTATAAACTCTTGAATTGAAATGAACAAAAGGTAGTTTCATAATCAGTCACAAAACCACTTTATAACTGCATACTTGATGGTATTTAGGTTAATTCCATGCAAAAGAAATGAACTGTTAGACCCACAGTGGGACGTGGCCTGGACTGTGAGCACAGCAGGCAATGTAGTAAGGGGTGGCCATGAAGGCTGCCGGCCCTGCAGCCAATCTGCGTGGTGACAAAGCTCAGCCCTGCCTCTTTCTGTTCGAATGGGCTCAAGCAAGTTATTTAATCCATCTGTGACTCAGTTTCCTCTTCCATGTGGTAGCAGCTTTAATAGTACTTTGCTTGACTCAATTAACTTTAGCGTGGCACAGAACAAGTCTACTGTACTTCTTCAGTGGAACCTTCTGTCCAATACAATGTGGGCTATAGCAGATGCTCCAAGTATTAGGTCATTGGAAAACTCATGATGTGTTTTTCTCTTTTGCTTTGCAAAAACGTGTCATTACTTTTCCAAAAACCCCATAGATAGACCCAACAGAACAGTTGCATTGGGTTTGCAAGTAGCATGGTGGTTAAGGCTCTGGACTCCCACATGGCCAACTGGTGTTCAAGTCCTAGCCCAGCTTTCTCACTCTCCCTCTTCCTTCTCTCCCTCTATCTCTGGTGAGCATATATGCCCTATAGCAAACCAATAAAGATAATAAATTAAATAAGTAATTCTTTAAAAAGAAAACCAGAATAGCTGTATCAGTGCGGGCTCAGTTGCAGAGGACAGAATCCACTCAAGCTAGTTTAAGTGAGTTGGACTGGATTAAGCAAAATGACTTAGACTATCAGTGGGAAGGCTGGAAAAAACCGTGTCTAGGTTGAGCTTTCAGGGCTACTTCCCAATACCATTCTGTGGAAGCAAGCCGCAACAACTGCTGCCTCTTCTATAACCAAGAAGCAGGTACGACTGCAGCAGCTCGGGAAATCACACAAGCTCAGCACTAGCCACCCAGCCAACCTGGGCCCTTATGCCTCCTGACATGTGAGCTTGCCCACCTTGTTCCCATCCTCCAAACCAGCCACAAATACACATAAACCAAAAACTCACACACACATGCAAAAGCTCAGGTGTCGGGGCAGCAGATGGCGTAGTGGTTACATTGCTAGACTCCCAGATGGCCTACCATGTTTCATATCCTGGATCCAGTAGCTTGAAACTTATGCTGTGTTTGTGCATGCATGCTCGAGATCCCAGGAGGAGAATGGAGAAGGGATTGTGATATGGTCATTCCCCCTGGGCATGGGGGTGATTTCTCACTTTCCCTCTCACTCTCTCTGTCTCTCTTCAGTGAGCACATTCACCCTAAAGCAAAAACATCTTACAAAAAAAAAAAGCTCGGCGTCAGAGTTTGACACAGTTGTTGAGTGTTCTAATCCCTGCAGATCAAGGAGGCCAGCCAGAAGGAAGATGGGACTGGGCTCGAGCCCCAGTCACCATACTGTCACAGTGGTCCTGGGATAAACTCCCAAGGACAGGGAGACAAGAACAGACCTCATATGTTCCCTTTTCTTCCTACCCTCATCATCCTTAGATTTTTCAGGCATCTGTGCCATGGATGAATCTCAATATGGTTCCAAAAGCTATGTTCTTTCAGACCAGTGCTGTAGAGACTACGAGAAGATTCCACAAATTTCTGGAGAGGAGAAAAATAAAAAATATAAATGAAGACAAAGCAGATATTGCTGAGTATTTAGAAACAGTGGAGGGGCCAGCAGGTGGCGTGGTGGTTATGGGTGCTGGATTCCCACATGACTGACCACAGTTTGAGTCCTGGACCTGGCAGCTTGCTTTCTCGCTTTCCCTTTCTCTCTCTCTCTCTTGTCAAATTGAAAAATAGCAATAATAAATGAAATTAAATACATAATTTTTTTTTTAAAAAAGAAACAGTGGAAGATAAATGAATTTTTTAAGTGATGGAAGAAACCCTGCAAGTTCCTCTGTTGTTCAACTGAAGTCAGTTGTCTATGTTGGTAAGATTCGACCAGGCATCAGTATGTTAGGAAAATCACTTTACTCTTGCTGGTTAAAAATAGAACCTCAGAAAGGATTACAATAAAATATTACCTGTGTTTATTTCTAGGTGTTGGGAATAAATAAGAGGTTTTTTTTCCATTTTTATGCTTCTTTATATATGCATAAATATCCATAAAATCTATTTTTAAAAGGAGCGTATACAATTTTTAATTTTTTATTATTACTTTTATTACTATTATTTCATTTGTTATAGTGCACATGTGTTCACCAGAGAGAGAGAGAGAGGAAGTGAGAAAACAAACCACCGGGTCTCGGAGTTGAACCACGGTCGATCATGTGGGAGTCCAGCATCTTGACCACCATGCCAACTGCCAGCTCGATTCACCAAAGTCAAAACTTACCTTTCCTTCCCTCTTTCTCCTCCCTCCCTTCCTTCTTTTCTTTGTTTCTTTTCTTTTCTTTTTTTTTGGGAGAGATTTTTATTATAGGGTGTGTGCATTCACCAGAAAGATAGAGCGAGACAGAGAAACAGAAAATGAGAAATTACCCACCAGGGGGGATGGCCACACTGCAATCCTTTCTCCTCCATTCTCCTCTTGGGATCTTGGGTACGCATGCACATGCACCCAGCATGAGTTTAAGCCACCGGGTCCAAGACTCGAACTGCAGTCAACTACATGGGAGTCCAGCAACATAGCCATTATGCTAATTACTGGCCCCCTTCCTTCTTTTCTTATCAATCATTTTCCAGTATTTCAAAATATCTCATCAGTAGGTTAATCTTTTATCTGTGGAAATAAGAGACCATTCTTTTTTTGGGGAGAGGTTTTTGCTATAGAGCACATGTGCTCGCCAGAAAGACAGAGACAGAAAGACAGAAAGTAAGAAATCACCCCTCAGGGGGGTTGGCCATGTCATAATCCCCTCTCCTCTTGGGATCTTGGACATGCACGCGCATGCACCCAGCATGAATTTAAGCCACCAGGTCTGGGACTTGAACCGTGGTGGACTGCATGGGAGTACAGCAACATAGCCATTACTCCAACTGCGTATTTTTAAAGTATAATAAGCACACAACTTTTACACTAAATCTATTTGCTTATCAATGGCTAAATTTTATTCCTTTTTTTTTTTTTTGTAGAGGTTTTTGCTATAGGACCCGTGCGCTCGCCAGACAGACAGAGAGAGACAGAGAGATAGAAAGCGAGAAATCACCCCCCCCAGGGAGGATGGCCACGCCACAATCCCTTCTCCTCCATTCTCCTCTCGGGATCTTGGGCACACACGCACAGACGCCCGGCGTGAGTTTAAGCCACCGGGTCCGGGACGCCAACTGCGGTCGACTACGTGGGAGTCCAGCGATATAACCATTACGCTAACTGCTGGTCCTTAAATTTCATTCCATTTCTCGAGTGAATTTTTCTATCACCATCTTGAAGCTAAAATGTAGACTTAGAAGCTCTTTTAAAGTTACTTCTGGTCCAATTTATTTCTCTAGAACAATGACAGCACCAAAAACCAAGAAACAGATTGTATTAAAGAGGTTACAGTGATTTTTAACTCTCAAAAATATGGAAAGGATTTTCCATAAGATAAGATAAAAACTGGAATTTATCTAAATTATGAAAAGACTTCAGAGAGTTCATGAAAAAATGGAATTAAAGTATAAGCTTCTTTTGGTGCAAAAAAAAAAAGAGAAGAAGAAAAGTCATGCATAGTCTTTTCATAATGCACATTACCCATAAGCGTGTTGAAGACCCACTCATATAATAGAGGTGTGTGAACTATATAAAGTTTTCATATATCTCATGTATCTCAAAAGACCTTTGAGAAAGGTAAGTTCTTTATTTTGTTGAGGATGAGGAAGGAGGTTCAGAGAGGGGGAGTGGCTCATCGAAGATCACACAGCTCTCTGTGCGTGGAGCTATGCCAGACTCAGGCAAGTGTGTGTATACTCACTTCTCTCTTGCCCTACTTTTCAGCTCAGGATGCTGACAGGTATCACATCGCTTGTCCCCTACAACTGTCCCATGATCGCACATGGCCTGGATCACCCACAGCTCAGTCCAGAGAGCCGGTTTGAATATGACAATAACACCTGTCATTACATTCCTCACACCTCTAAGATTCTCTTCAGAGCCAACATCCCTCAGCACACCCCAGCCCCCCCCCCCAGTCAACACCCTGCTGTGTGTTATGTTTTAGGGGTGGACATGGATATGACTCTGTAGTCCAAAACACTGTTCTTGAGTTTGGAATTTCATGGCCAAGAAAATTTCAAACTATTCACCCACATTTCATATTATTTTCCTCAGAAGAACATCTTTTACTATTTTACATGTACCTTCCTCCATATTGACAAGACATACATTCAGAATTTTAAAACAAATTTGATTCCTGGGAAAATCATGACACCAACATTTTTCTTGTTTTGCTGTGGACTAGAGAGAAACGCAGAACAATGGCTCCTCAAAGATGTTCTCCTAGCGGCCAGCAGGTGGCGTGGTGGTTAAGGGGTTGGACTCCAACATGGCTGACCTGGCTCGAGTCCTGGCTCCAGAAACTTGAAATTCATGCTGGGCGCATGTGCATACATGCCCAAAATGCCAGGAGGAGATTGGAGAAGAAGGGATTGTGGCGTGGCCATTCCCCTTGGGAGGTGATTTCTCACCTTCCCTCTCACTGTATTTCTCCAGAGCACACATACACTCTATGGCAATAAAAACAAACCAACAAAACCTCAAAACCAAAGGTTCCCCTAATCCCAGATGCCGTGAACATGGCACCTCACAGGGCAGAGAGATGAAGGTGGCAGGCAGAAACAAGCTTGCTCATCAACAGACCTTAAGACAGGCAGATTATTCCGGGTTTTCTAGGCAGGCCCTCCATAATCAGGAGAGTCCTTAGAGGTGAAAATGTGGGACCAGACGGTGGCCTAGCCATAAAACATGACAAGTCCATTGTGCCAGCGGGTGGCGTGGTGTTTATGGGCTGGATCTGACATGACTGAATCTGTGGTTCGAATCCTGAACCTGGTGGCTTGAAAAACATACCAGTTACATGTGTGTGTGTGTGTGTGTGTGTGTGTGCCCAAAATCCCAAGAGGAGAATGGAGGAGAAGGGATTACAGTATGTCCACCTCCCCAGTAGGTGATTTCTCGTTTTGCCCCTCTCTGTCTCTCTGGTGAGAGCATGTTCCCTATGGCAAAAGAAAAATCTAAAATAACGTGACACTCTGCAAGGCTGACCCACACAGGATGAATTCCCGTTTGCATCCAGAGACCTCCCTATCCCCACCAAATATCCCAGACACACTTGCCCATGTCCAGGGCTAGCTGGGACTGAGATAGATCACAGTGTCACAAGCCTGTTGAGGGTACTATCTGCCTGCCTGTCCCTCTTGCTGTCTTGTTCATAGAAGAAACAATTTATTTTTAAGTGGAAGAGGGCCAACAGGTGTTGTAAAGATTAAAGCGCTGGATCCCACATGGCCAGCTGTGCAGTTTGAGTCCTGGGCCCAGTGGCTTGACCGGGCACATGCGTGTGCACGCCTGACCTCCCAAGAGAAGAATGGAGGAGTAGGAATTGCAGCGTCCCCGTTCCCCCTTGGGGGGTGATTTCTCACTTTTTCTCTCTGTTTTTCTGGTGAGTGCATACACCCTGGAAAAGAAAAAAATAAGGAGTGGAAGAAAGAGGCCAGAGGCAGCTGGAGAGAGTCAGTGTGAGGACTCTCTCGCTGCTCCTGGCTACAGAGATGAGGAAGGGGCCGTGAGTGAGGAATCAGGTGGCTTCTAGAAGCTGGAAACGCAAGGAAACAGATTTTTCAAAAAATGCTCCGAAAAGGGACACAGTCCCGCTGAAACCTTGATTCTAGCCCAGTGAGAGCTCTAGCCTACAGGATTACAAGCTAATGAATCTGAGTTGTTTCCAGTCGCTAAGTTTGGGATCATTTGTTCCAGCAGCCGAAGAAAATGGGTACCATGGTGAAAACTTCACGGTGGCTTTGCAGAGGTCTGGGGTCCCCAGCATCAGGAGCCCATCCTAAGAAGAGCACATCAGAATTTCCCATTCTGCCAACAGCACTTCCCCTAACTGGAGAAGATAAGGTACACAGGGCACTGGCCCTGTGTCCAGCATGGGAAGACATTCAACCTCCAGCGCCAAGCAGCTAAGGTGGCTCAGCAGAGAGGCAGGTGGGGCTGGGGAACTTGAACACCGGCAGCCCCTCGGGACAGCTGCCACTCAGCTTCTGCCAGCCACCTCCAGGTCCGGCCCTCACTGTGCCAGGTCTTCAGGTTTAAGCCTTTGGCAACTAGCTCAATTTAAACAGAGAGAAAGAAGAAACAAAACTAAACAAAAAAGAGCTTCCTGGTTCTGGGTGGGGCCTGCAGGCTGCAACCTCGGCTCTGTGGCTAAGGCTGGCACTGAGAGGCCCTCACCAAGGATACAGATGGTGGAGAACCTGGGCCGGGATGAAAGGGCACTGGTGTCTGGCTCTTTATCCTCCCACGGGGAAGTCCTTGGCAGCCTGGGCCCGGCTCTCCTGCATTCCTTGTTTTCCAAAGCCCATGCATGGTCCACATCCTCGTGTATCACAGGCCAAGATGTAAGAAAGAGGGAAGGGGGACCAGCAGTTGGCGTAATGACTATGTAGCTGGACTCCCATGTAGTCGACCACAGTTCGCGCACTGGACCCAGTGGCTTAAACTCACGCCGGGCGCATGTGTGTGCGTGCCCAAAATCCTGAGAGGAGAATGGAGGAGAAGGGATTGCAGCGTAGCCATCCCCCCTGGGGGGTGATTTCTTGCTTTTCATCTCTCTGTCTCTCTCTGTCTTTCTGGGGAACACACGTGCCCTATAGCAAAAACCTCTCCAAAAATAATAATAAATAAATAAATAGAAAGAGGGAAGGGAAATGAAAGGATCCCATCTTCCAGCACCTATTACCACACACCACCTGCCTTTCCTGAGCCAAGGCCTGACATGCATGAGAAGCCTCGTAATGCACAGGGACACACATTGCCCCGAGCTAGTCTAGAAGGTCAAGGTCGGGGAGGACATCTAGTGGCACACGACCCACACTGGGAGGGTGAGAGAAGAGAGAAAGCCATTCAGAAGGTACTGGGCTTGGAAGTGCTAACACAGCCTAGGGTGAGAGGGCCGAGCTTACGTGGGAGCGGGGCCCCAACTGACCTGGGTATGGGGAAGATGCACGTGGTGGCACTGGGCCTACTTGAGAGGCAGGTGGGTGGGTTCATGGTGTGCTCTGCCTTCCCACCCACTCCCTGGCCTCCTCTGGGGGCTCCTTGCTGCTCTCCTGCACACCCGCAGCCTCTCCCTGCACGTAGTCGAATTGTCAGGTGGGGCTCTGAGTGCAGCCATTGACAATGTGATGTAGCTTTGAGCGCAAGCCCACCCTCTCTCTTGACAGTGTGTTTGCATTTCCTATTGTGGAAGGACAAGACTGCTCTCTGGAAATTTCTGAGATCAGCCGAGTGGAAGAAGTTATCTGATTGATTATGGATGGGCAAAGTGCAGCACTCTAGGTCTGGAAAAACCTTTTCCTGGAGGTGACCCCCCAGGTATAGGTGGTCTTTCCTAGCTGAAGGTCTCCAAACTACTCACACTGAGATGACCCCTTATAACCCAGGGGCATAGGGGAAGATCCAGTATCCCTCCTTCCAGATTTCCACAAGTGGGAAAACAAAATACAATATCCGGAAATAACTTGGTGATAACTTAAGCATTTTACCTGAGTGTCCCAGAGCACTAAATGGGATCCTAACATGTGGTCACATCCATGAAAATCCCTCACCTTGGTCTCTGGCTTCCGATTCTCAGGACACTCGGAGTTCCCAATCCAACACCAGCCAGTACCAGTAAACTTCGGGGAACGAATGAGGGGCTTGTTGAAAGAAGAGGTGCAATGCAGTTGGATGGGAGAGAGGACTTGGTATATGCTTCCGAGGGAGAGCTTTGACTTCACTCAGGGGAGCTCTCAGGTCTTCTGGATCCTTGCAGGTGCCCCACCCCTGAAGGACTGGGGATAAAAACCACATTTTCCATCATTTGCGTCATGTAACTAAAAGTACTCTGGGTTGGTTTGGAAAAGAGCTGATTTACATTGGGAAAATTACTGAGTTTTCCAGAGATCTCATTTTAGTGTAGTTATTGTTCGTAAAATAATTATTTCTTTCATTTTATTTATTACTATTATTCATTTTTAATTTGACCCTAGAGTGATAGAGACAGAGAAAGAGGGAAAGTGAGAAACAAGTGTCCCAGTTTGGGACTTGAGCCATGGTTGGCCCTGTGAGAGTCCAGTGCCTTAACCACTATGCCACCTATTGGCCCCTTAGTGTGGTCATTTAAGTGCACACCTTGTTGGACTGTTGAGAGGTTTGGATGTTCTCTTAGTCTGGTACTCATTTTACTGTGGAAAAGGCAGAGTCAGGAATCCAATATTCCTGAAAGGAAACGCCAGCTCTCTGTTCACTGCTCTATTCAGTTGCTTGAGCCTCAATTTTCTTGTCTATTAAATTGGGTTAAAATTCACACCTCACTTGTGGTTGAGAAAATTAGAGAAAACATAGGCTATTGGCCTAGGAATCTAGTAGATTCTCAATAATAATAGCTATTGTATTAATAATTGCATTACTACCACTGGAGGCCAGCAGCAAGTGGTGTGGAGGTGAAGGTGGTGGGCTCCTACATGGCTGACTGCAGTTTGAATCCCAGACTCAGCAGCTTGAAAATCATGCCAGGTGTGTATACTCGCATGCCCAAAATCCCAGGAAGAAAATGGAACAGAAGGGACTGTGTGGCCATCTCTGCTAGGGGTGATTTCTTGTTTTTCCTCTCAGTCTCTCTCTAGCGAGTGCATGCGCCCTATGGCAAAAACCTTGAAAAGTAAATACAATAATTTCACTACTACACTTTTCTTGTTATTTTTTAACCAAGGCAACTGATAAGGTTTTTTTTTTATTGAATTATTTAATTTAATTTTATTCATTGTTCTTATTTTATTTTATTGTTTTTAAAGTTGACCAGAGCAAGAGAGGAGAAATGAAAAAGCAAGCTATCAGGTCCAGGACTCAAACCATGGTCAGCCAAGTGAGAGTCCAGCAGCCTTAACCACCATTCCACCTGCCAGCCCCAGTAAGGTTTGTTTTTAAGGAGGGCCACTCTGAATAAATTGAAGGCCAAAAGAGTCTAATCTCAAAGAGAAAACCAGGAGGCTGCTGAATAAGGCACTACCTACAAGCTGAGGGCCTGAACTACAGGGGGCTGGGGGAAACGCGGGTTACGTTTTAGATCACAAGGTCCCAGAGCACTGTATGCATGCGGAGTACCCTGTCATTTTGTGTTTACATCTCACTTCTGACTCTTTTTTTTTTTTTTGGAGAGGTTTTTGCTATAGGGCGCATGTGCTCGCCAGACAGACAGAGAGAGACATAGAGACAGAAAGCGAGAAATCACCCCCCAGGGGGGATGGTCACGCCGCAATCCCTTCTCCTCCATTCTCCTCTCGGGATCTTGGGCACGCACGCACACGTGCCCGGCGTGAGTTTTAAACCACCGGGTCTGGCATGAGTTTAAGTCACTGAGTCTGGGACTCGAACTGCAGTTGATTACATGGGAATCCAGCTGTGTAGCCATTATGCCATCTGCTGGTCTCAAGAGGGTCTTTCTAAAAGCAAAGGCTTTTAATTTTGATGAGCTCTGATTTATCTACTTTTTTCAATTTATCAATCACAATTTTGTTGTTAAGCTTAAGAACCATTTGCCTGTCCCTAGATCCTGAAGGTTTTCTCTTAGTTTTTTTTTTTTTCTCTCAATGTTTTTTAGCTTTACATTTAATTCTGTGATATAGTTTGAGTTCACTTTTATACTGTGTAGGAGGTTTCTATGGACTGGACCTGGAAGCAACTCGCATCATTTCTGTTCATATTCCACTGGCCAGACCCAGTTCTGCAGCTCCATCTAACTGGAAGGAAGGCTGAGGAATGTATTCTCCTGGTGTGCTCAGGAGAAAGACAGGAACACGGATACCCCTGAGCACAAACAGTCTCCGCCATGCCTATTAACAGTAACCAAAAAGTTACTCCTTTCTCTGCTAACAAGTTCTAGGATGTTTATCAAATATCTGGAACCTACCCATGTTTCTGGGCCTGAAATGTAATTTTTTTTTTTTTTTAACGTAAAAGGGGAGGGACGTTGGGAGGAGATCTTGCTTTACCTTCTTCACATTATCCTGTGAGATTAAACTCCTCATCCTATTTTTCTGCTTGGGGGAGCTATGTTCTTCTGTTCAGTCGAAAGGCCTTGCACTAAATGAAAGTCTGGGTCTCTAGGAGGGCATGTGGATATTGTTGGCCCAGTTCACTTCACCTTCTGCACTGCAGGTGTCAGCAGCCACAGGAGGCGGGGCAGGGACAAAGAAGCTCCTACTTCACAGGGAGGCAGGAGCTGTCAAAAGAACAGAATTGGCTGGCCCCAGTGGTTGGGAAGCTGGAACCCACGTGGCTGACTGCAGTTGGAATCTTGCCCCCAGTGGCTTGAAAAGCACACCAGGCACAGTGCATGTGTGCCCCAAATCCTGACAGGATGGGGAATTAAGGGAGAAGGGATTTCAACATGACCATGCCCCATTGGGGGATGCTTTCTCCCTCTCGTTCTCTCTATCTCTTTGCTTCTCTTTCTTTCCAAGGAGTGCATGTACCATGCCAGCGAAAACTAAAACAAAACAAAACAAAGCAGAATTAAAGTACAAGTTTATTTTGGTGCAAAAAAAAGTTCAAATCCATGTTTTTTTGTTTTGTTTTGTTTTTGTTTTTTTTATAATGTGCAATTTCTGTTTTTCTGGCAAAGGGAAAAATAAGAGCTATTGGATCAGGATACAGAGTCTATGGTTGGTGGTGATGCCACCTCCAGAGGTGGCAGGAAGAGGACAGAAGGGGTAAATGCCCGGTGTCCAGAGGCCACTTGGCAGGGTCCTCCAAGCTGGCCCTTCTCCATCTTTGTGAGCTGTAGGAGGCACACGGATGACCGCAGCGAGGTTGTCACAGACTGTGAGGTAGCTTTGGGAACTCACTCTCCTGACCTCTGCTCTATGATGCTAAGACTCTGTGCCCAGTTCAGAGGGCACAGAGTGCTTGTGGAGACGTCCTAGAACACACACACGAGCTCTTCGTTTTAAACCAAACCAGAACTCATGCGTCTTCGACATTGTGTTTATTCTCGGCAAAGACATCTTCTCACTTCACAAAGTATGAGCAGGAATAAAGAAGGCACACAGACTGCATCCAAGGTAGTTGTCCTGGACGCACCCCAAGGCCTTAAAAAGTGACTCCAGGGCCAACAGATGGCCTGGTGGTTAAGGTGCTGGACTCCCACATGGTCGACCATGGTTCGAGTCTCAGACCTGGCAGTTTGAAACTCATGCTGGGCATATGTGCAAGCATGCTTAAAATCCCAGGAGGAAAATGGAGAAGGGATTGCAGAGTGGGCCTCTCCCCTGGTGGGAGGTGACTTTTCACTTTCCCTCTCTGTCTCTCTGCCATGAGCGCAAGCTCTCTGGAAAACAAAACAAAACAAAACAAAACAAAAAAATGAAACACTACACACACGCACACACAGGAAAAAAAGTAAATAAATAAAACAAAAAAAAGAGGCTCTAACTCTAACCACACAGGGACAGAGAATGGATGACAGAGGGAAAACAAGAACCATGAAAGTCTGGCCAGCTTCGCCAAACCAGATAGGACTCCGATGTCGGCCTGAGTGTTGGGTTGGGGGAACACACCCCTTTAATAAGGAGCCACCTTTCTGGGAGCTGCCCCATCGCCTCTGCCAGCCCTGCCCCTCACCTCCCCCTAAACTTACCAGGGTTCCCTGTACCTAGGAAGTGCTGTAAATATTTTTTGAATTTAACGGCCTCATTCTCCTTGTATAGATTGGAGCCTACATTGAAATAAAAGTTCAAAAGGGGGAAAAAAAGAAAGCCTGACGTCTTCCAAACTTCAAATGGCCCCAGTCAGATTGAGTTGGCTCCGTTTGAAGTCTGCAGTCAAGGACAGGGTTATGGAAAAGAGAGTAAGTAAATAATTGTGCCCTGAAGTCCCCTAAAAGAAGCCCAGTCCTAATAACCTCACTTTTGCTCAGCCCCACGTTCCCCCTGCGTCCAACAATGACTTACTTGATATCAGCAAATGCTACATCCAAGCAGGCCGGCCCACGCTGACTCGGAGAAGTCGGGGGCAGGGGGCACCTCCATTGGCCTCCCTGAACTTGGGGCAAGTCACTACAAAACCGGCCTTATTCTTGGGGGGGAATGTGCATTTTTTTCCCTTGCCTCCCCACACAAAGGTAGTGTCGACAGCTCCATTGAGCTCCAATGTCTTCTCTTAAAAGCTGTGTTTGGTGGCCTGGCCGTTCCGTGAGCTCTTTAGAGTGGGATGCCCACGCTGCAGCCATCCATTTTTTTATTAGCTCGTTGGTAACGGGGAGCCCCCTAAGCCCCAGAAGCTGCCCTCTGATACCCAGGATGGTTTCTTGGTGTCAGCCACGAACTGTCAGGGTGAGGGCAAGGGAGAGAGGGAGAGAGGGTGGAGGGGAGGCGTGTGTGCAAGCATGCATGAGAAAAAGAGGAGAGTGAGGGAGAGGGGGGGAGAGGGAGGGAAGGAGAGCCTGGAGTTTAGAACTTGGCTCTGTGTGTGGTCCCAGGCTAGTTCTCATTTCATGAAATACATGCTTCATTCCTGGCTCGGGTTAAGCTTGAGCGTCACTGAATGAGTCCCTTATCCACTTTCCAAAACACTGACGCGGGCTGAAAGGGCCCTGTGGGTAGACTGTTACTATCAGCGAAAGCAAACAAGCCAACGTATTTAGCTAAGCATTTTTTAATGCTTAAACATAATAACCGTGAGCTAGTCGTGAACAGCTGGCCAACCAGGACAGAAGGCAGGAGGGATGGTCCCTTGGACCAGTGTCCCCAAAGGTGGGGCTGCTGTCCCTTTGAGGGGCTGGCCCTGGGTAGTGAGGCTTCCCACTGTCTGGAGCTGGAGATGAGATCCCCCTGGTGACCTCAGAAGTGACAGGGAGGCCTCCTCCTCCCCCCAGGGAGTTGTTTCATAACCTGTTGTAGTTTAAGGCTAACTTTTGAGCTTCCCTTCCTTGGGAAAGTGAAAGGTCAGCAGCCTCCCCCCCACCCCCACCCCCCAGTAGAAAAAGCGCTCTGCTGGCGGTCTTAGCAAACTGCTAAGCTCCCCAGTCCTGGGGAGCAGGTACAACAAACATCATCCCTGTGTGCACAGCCTGGGCCCCACTGGGGACTCACAGCCTGGGAAACCGCCTGGGACAGACCGCAGCACCTCCAGGGCGCGGGCGACCCCTCCCTGCTCAGATTGGATGGCACCAGGCACCCGCCCAGCAGACTCCATGCCACCAGCTGGAAGTGGCTTTCTGGTTTATGGAGCAAGACGGAACTGTGAAGTCAGGAATTCTCACCGGCCAGAGTAAAGTCAGTGCCCCACCCCCACCGAGCCAAAGGAGGCCTCTGGAGACTCTGCCAGGCCCCCTCTCCCTGCCAGCCGAAGTCCGGCCAGGCCTCCTGGGCCAGACACCCCCAGTGCCACCCGAGGTTCTGAATGGCTTCCCTGTCTGCCAGAGCAAACAAGGTCCCCGGGCGGGGCTGCTGGGCGCAGCCTGGCACAGAGCAGGCCGGAGGTTACGGGTGACGCTGGGAACACAGGGGACTTTTTCTCTCTGGAGGTTCCATTAGGAAAGCCTGCCAAGGGGTTTGCCAAGGAGTTCAAGCCGCTGCAACATTATGGATTCACCGATAAATAGCCCCATTCAAGGAAGACAAGGCCCAAAGGGCTTTCCTAATGCGGCTGTCTCCCACTGCCCCAGCCAGAGCCACCTCCCGCCCACCCGGGCCGCCACCCAGGCTTCCTCTCCAGGTCAGCCTCACAGTTGGTCTGGCTGATTTCTGAGTGCTCTGTGTTTGGGAGACAGTGCTGCCAAACTTGAGCTTCTCTGTCCCTGTCTGTAAAAGGTGGGTGTGGATATCTAACTTGCAAAGGCTATAGTTGGCTTTAGAAAAGGGCCAGCTGAGGGACCAGCAGGTGGACTACCACATGACCCACCAAAGTTCAAGTCCCCGACCTGGCAGCTTGAAAATCACAGCAAGCACGTGTGCGCGCGTGCTCAAAATCTCAGGAGGAGAATGGAAGAGAAGGGATTGTGGTATGGCTACCTTTCTGGGGATGATTTCTCACTTTCCCTCTCTCTGTCTCTGTCTCTCTCCGGCGAGTACATGTGCTCTATGGCAAAAATCCAAAAGAAAGAGAGAGAGAATAAGAAAAAGAAAAAGAAAAAGAAAAAGAAAAAGAAAAAGAAAAAAGGAAGGAAGGAAGGAAGAAGCCAGCTGAGATAGTGCCCGCCTTAGTAACTCGTGAATGAGCAGCCCCTCTGTTGTAATTCACACTCTGGAGCAGTTTGGTGAGCTCCCATAGCTTTACTGGATGACAGCAGGGAGCCAGGAGGCGGGGGACAAGGGATATGTCTGACATGGCCCAACCACATACACCTCTTAAGCCTCCCTAACTAGCCCTGGACATACTGTGGGCTGTCTCCAGCTGCCCTCTTGGCCTTGCCCACAGGATCTCTAAGATCCCTCACCTCCGACCTCATCCTACCCTCATCTACTGGGCCCCGGGGGCAGCCTGTGCCATGCCAGCCTTCCATCCACTCAGAGCTGAAGCTCAGAGCCGCAGCCTGGAGAAGCCCCACGCTCATCACAACGCGGGAGGTGGGGTGTCACCCTGGAGCAGGAGACAAATGCAGTCAGCAAGAACCCACTTCCCCCGAACCCCTCTCCTCTCAAACTAGCCATCCCCTATGTCCTGGGATTACTGGGCCCCTGGGGGCCTTCTGGGGTCTGGGGTCTGTGGCCCAGGAGGAGACCATGGGATCCCTTAAACAATTGATGCCCTCCCCCCAGTTTGGGAGCCCACCGGACAGGGGAAAAGAGGAGCATTCTGCACAAAGTGGGAGCTCAGTAAATACTGGGTCTCTGCTAGTTTATTCTGAAGGGAAAGGGCAGAAGAAATTAGAAAACAGTGCTAGAAAGGAGGGCCATGAGAGAGTGTGAGATAAAAAATATTAAACTGATTTAGCAGAGACGGAACTGCAGCACGCGCCTCTAGGACAAGCCAAGTGTTGGCCCGAGGCAGGTGGCTTCCTGTCGGTGCTTCGGTCCCCCCACGGGGCAGGGGCTGACTGCCTGCCGGTGTGATGAAGATGAAGGCCATGGCCAGTGGGAAGTGTTGGAGCTCAGCGACGGCTCTGTCCCACACCAAGTGCTTTTTACTCTTCTGTAGGAGCAAGACTGGTGCGCGTGTCTTCAGACTCCCATGAGGGTCCTCCCCACGCTCTCTGGAGACTCCTGTGGCCCGTCGTCCAGATGGGACCACGTGCTTTTCTTTGTGTGCTTTCCTATTGTTCCTTGGCCCTGTCTTTGCACCATGGCGGGGCCTCACTGGGACATCTCCAAGGCCTTGGGCTCAGCCAGTGGCAGGCAGAGTCCTAAGCAGAACGGACAGGCCGAGCGGACGACTCCCACCAAGAACTACCAGGCCCCGCGTGCCAGTGGGGAGACTTCTGCTCCAGAGCTTTCATGTGAATCCGCCTCAGTGAAACACTGCAACCCCCAGATAACCGTGCTATGGACTGAATGTTCCTGTCCCAAACCTTAATGACCAGTGTGATGGTATTTGCAGGTGTCCGGCGAGTACATGTGCTCTATGGCAAAAATCCAAAAGAAAGAGAGAGAGAATAAGAAAAAGAAAAAGAAAAAGAAAAAGAAAAAGAAAAAGAAAAAAGGAAGGAAGGAAGGAAGAAGCCAGCTGAGATAGTGCCCGCCTTAGTAACTCGTGAATGAGCAGCCCCTCTGTTGTAATTCACACTCTGGAGCAGTTTGGTGAGCTCCCATAGCTTTACTGGATGACAGCAGGGAGCCAGGAGGCGGGGGACAAGGGATATGTCTGACATGGCCCAACCACATACACCTCTTAAGCCTCCCTAACTAGCCCTGGACATACTGTGGGCTGTCTCCAGCTGCCCTCTTGGCCTTGCCCACAGGATCTCTAAGATCCCTCACCTCCGACCTCATCCTACCCTCATCTACTGGGCCCCGGGGGCAGCCTGTGCCATGCCAGCCTTCCATCCACTCAGAGCTGAAGCTCAGAGCCGCAGCCTGGAGAAGCCCCACGCTCATCACAACGCGGGAGGTGGGGTGTCACCCTGGAGCAGGAGACAAATGCAGTCAGCAAGAACCCACTTCCCCCGAACCCCTCTCCTCTCAAACTAGCCATCCCCTATGTCCTGGGATTACTGGGCCCCTGGGGGCCTTCTGGGGTCTGGGGTCTGTGGCCCAGGAGGAGACCATGGGATCCCTTAAACAATTGATGCCCTCCCCCCAGTTTGGGAGCCCACCGGACAGGGGAAAAGAGGAGCATTCTGCACAAAGTGGGAGCTCAGTAAATACTGGGTCTCTGCTAGTTTATTCTGAAGGGAAAGGGCAGAAGAAATTAGAAAACAGTGCTAGAAAGGAGGGCCATGAGAGAGTGTGAGATAAAAAATATTAAACTGATTTAGCAGAGACGGAACTGCAGCACGCGCCTCTAGGACAAGCCAAGTGTTGGCCCGAGGCAGGTGGCTTCCTGTCGGTGCTTCGGTCCCCCCACGGGGCAGGGGCTGACTGCCTGCCGGTGTGATGAAGATGAAGGCCATGGCCAGTGGGAAGTGTTGGAGCTCAGCGACGGCTCTGTCCCACACCAAGTGCTTTTTACTCTTCTGTAGGAGCAAGACTGGTGCGCGTGTCTTCAGACTCCCATGAGGGTCCTCCCCACGCTCTCTGGAGACTCCTGTGGCCCGTCGTCCAGATGGGACCACGTGCTTTTCTTTGTGTGCTTTCCTATTGTTCCTTGGCCCTGTCTTTGCACCATGGCGGGGCCTCACTGGGACATCTCCAAGGCCTTGGGCTCAGCCAGTGGCAGGCAGAGTCCTAAGCAGAACGGACAGGCCGAGCGGACGACTCCCACCAAGAACTACCAGGCCCCGCGTGCCAGTGGGGAGACTTCTGCTCCAGAGCTTTCATGTGAATCCGCCTCAGTGAAACACTGCAACCCCCAGATAACCGTGCTATGGACTGAATGTTCCTGTCCCAAACCTTAATGACCAGTGTGATGGTATTTGCAGGTGGAGCCTTTGGGAGGCGTTTAGTCATGAGGGTGGAGCCCTTATGAATGTGATAAGGGGCCTTCTAAAGAGACATGAGAGAGACACTCTCTTTCTCCATCATGTGAGGGCGCAGCAAGGAGGTGTCTATCTGTGGACGAGAAAAGGACGTCACCAAACACCAATATGCCAGCACCTTAATCTCGGACTTTCCAGCCTCCAGAACTGTGAGAAATAAGCTTCTATTGTTTAAGCCACGCATCTGCGATAGCGGCCCAAACTGACCAAGACAGACCATCAGTTAGAAAGATGAAAAGATGAAATATAACCACATAGTAGAAGATAACGTGGCCATGTGGGACCGGCAGTTAGCATAATGGCTATGTCACTGGACTCCCATGTAGTTGACTGTGGTTCAAGTCCCAGACCCAGTGGCTTAAACTCACACCGGGCGCGTGTGTGTGCATGCCCAAGATCCTGAGAGGAGAATGGAGGAGAAGGGATTGCGGCGTGGCCATCTCCTCTGGGGGGTGATTTCTCACTTTCTGGCTCCGTCTCTCTGTCTGTCTGGTGAGCACACGCGCCCTATAGCAAAAACCTCTCCAAAAAAAAAAAAGAATATAACATGGTCACTGCAGAGAACAAACCAGAATGGGTATGTGTTCATTTGAAATCATCTCTAACTGTAGTTAGTAAAAGTCAGTAAGAATTAGAGTTGTGGGTATAAAATAAATACCTTTTTCATAACTAGAAAGCACATCATCTTTGCTGGTTTAGGAGTGAGCTTTTTCTGCCAGTGTACAATGGCTCAAAGTTTCTCTTGGGAGCTTAGCTCTCTTTCCCACTGTACAAGATGGCAGGTGAAAAGCTGCCGAGCAGGAGACTAAGGAGAAGAAACCTGAAGCCAAGTAGGCTGATGCCAGTGGCAAGGTTAAAAAGGGTCACCCCAAGGCTAAAAAGCTCAAGAAGGGGAAGCCCCATTGCAGCCAAAACCCGGTCCTAGTCCCGGACATCAGCAGATACTCCCGGTCCGCCATGTATTCCAGGAAGGTCATGTACAAGAGGAAATACTCGGCCACTAAATCCAGGATCGAAAAGAAAAACAAGGAGAAGCTTCTTGCGATTGTCACAAAACTGATAGGTGGAGACAAGAATGGTGGTACCCGGGTGGTTAAACTGCGCAAAATGCCTAGGTATGATCCTACTGAAGATGTGCCTCGAAAGCTGTTGAGCCATGGCAAAACCTCTTCAGTCAGCATGTGAGAAAGCTGCGAGCCAGCATCACTCCTGGGCCCATTCTGATCATCCTCACTGGACGCCACAGAGGCAGGAGAGTGGCTTTCCTGAAGCAGCTGAGCAGTGGCTTGCTACTTGTAACTGGACCGCTGGTCCTCGATCAAATTCCACTGTGTGGAATGCACCAGAGATTTGTCATCACCACCTCCACGAAAACTGATATTAGCAAAGTAAAAATCCCAAAGTACCTTCTGATGCTTACTTCAAGAAGCTGCAGAAGCCCAGACACCAGGAAGGCGAGATCTTCAACCCAGAAAAGAAGGAATACCAGATTTCAGAACAGCTCAAGGTTGATCAGACAACTATGGACTCTCAAGTTTGACCAAGAAGCAAAACTATTCCTCAGCTCCAGGGCTACCTGTGACCCATATTTTCCCTCACAAATTAGCATTCTAAATTTTTTGCCAAGAACCTAACTGATCATTAAAAAAAAAAAAAAAAAGTTTCTTATGGGCCGGTGAATGGTCCAATAGTTAAGGCAACTGGATCCCACATGAAGGGATTGCAGCATGGCCATGTCCCATGGAGGTCTTTCTCTCTCTCTCTCTTTCTAGTAAAGGCACACACCTTCTTGCAAGATTAAAAAATAAAATGAACTTTTAAAAGTTGTTTTGTTTTTGAGGAGCGCCTCCTAAGATCTCATGGTACATTCCTCTGTGCCATTTGATTTTATTTTTTCCTCTCTGTGTCTGTGGTGCTTTGAGTTAAAGTAGAAGAAATGCATGTGCTGGCTATCTGAGGGGAAGAATATTTGAGGTGGGAGGGCCGTGTTTAAAATTTAAAAGGAGCCCTGCTGCAGTGGTGCACACTGCTCAGACTCTGCTGCTCCACAGGCTGCGGCCACATGGGAGGTCCAGGGTTCAATTCCCAGACCAATCTGAAGGCCTGGTGAGGTGACATACACCTCTGGTCCCAGCTACTTGGGAGGCTAAGCAGGAGGATCAGGACAAAGACCCTGTCTATATCAATAAATATACAAATCATAAAGAGAAAGAAAGAAAAAGAAAGTTGATCACTAAGAGGCAGACCAGAGACCCCCTGCCCGAGTTCAGTGCATTTGCGACACCAGAGGCAGTTTCAGCTCAAGCTGTTTCCGATTACTATCACAGTCCTCCAGATGAATGGAATGTAAACCACATACCAATTACAGGAATCCCAAAAAGGAAACTCCCTCTTCCATCTGCCTATCCACCCACTGGTCTGCCCACCCACTCACATGACTGTGGTGTCTCCCAGGGGAAGTGGGGGCGTGGAGAAAGAAAGTGATTCTGCTGGTAATAATAAAATGCAGCCAAGGACGAATCCGTTGTGCGCCTCATCCTCTCCTCAGTGCGGAAGCGCGACTCAGTGGAGGGAGATTTAAAGGTCGTGGTTTCCCTTGCTCACCTGTGGAACACCCACAGACGGCAAGGCTGAGAGCCATCTTTCCTGGCAAACAGAACTCATGGGCAAGACCCTCCAGCAGCTGCCAGTGTACTTAAAAAGCAAAATAGCCATGAGCCTCCTTCTAGAACACACCAGAAAGCGTGCTTGTCTGTCCTGCCAGACGAGCTCTAACCTCTCCTAGCTCCTCTGTCCTGTGCTTTGGGAGGACAGTGAACACGACTCAGCCCATGTTTCCTGGGAGTGCCCTGTGGCCGAGGCTCTGCGCTCAATGTGGACGTGAGGTTGCCCCTTCCCTGGAGGGGTTTCCAATTCCCTGGGAGTCGATCCTATTGGCCACGTGGAAAAGTAACCGTAGAGATGGCGTAGCTGACTGGACCCACTCAAAAGGCCCGTTCCGTCGTAGGACAGTCTATGCTCTGGGTCAGGACACTCCTGACAGCTCCTGGGGTGACGACCAGCTGCTGCCTAGCCCAGGGCAAGTCACTTTTCCTCTTTGGGTACCCACAGCCTGAGGGGTTACTCACAATGGAGAGAATATGGATGACTCAACCAATAAACCCCTCTCTGGCATATACGCACAGGTGAACATGCGTGCGTTTATTTGGGAGGTTGACTTCCTGGGACAGTGGGAAAAAGGCAGGTTCATCAAGTCAAGGTAGGTGGGAACAGGTGGTAAGTGTGAATTGGGAACCAAGAAGGCTTGCTGGATGAGCAAAGAGAAATTGTCTTGCGTGTAAGATGCTGTAAGGAAAAAGAGCGATGGTTGGGTCCAGGAAAAGAGGAAAGAGCTCCAGTGTGGAACTTATGCCAGACACGTATGGGCAGGGCAGACTGACAGGAAAGGATCTTTAGATCCAAAGGTTATCAGACTTCAGGAGGAGAGAAGGCTCTGAGACCTGGGCAGAGAGGGCCATGACGCGGCAGACGAGAAGGGCTGCATGTCGGAATCTGCAGAGCTGGAGAGTGTGCGCCTCACTGCCTTGTGACACGGTTCTCTGCTGGCCCCTACAGGGTGGAGTTAGAATAAATGCCAACCAGACAGGCGTCCAGACCCATGCTCTGCTCCTGGGCTGCCCACGAGTCAGCCAAGTTCTATTTCCATCTGGGTTGTCTTTTTCCCAAGTTTATTTTATTAATGATCGAAAGTGTGTGTGTGTGTGTGTGTGTGTGTGTGTGTGTGTGTGTGAAAGAAAGAGAATGAGACACTCTCAACAGGGTCTACTCACACCCCCGTTTCACCAGCAACACCAGCTAGTCAGGATCTTGGGCACATGTACACACCCAGTGTGTTTCAGGTCAACAGGCCAGGGACCCAAACCCACATTTGTCATGTGGCTTCCAGCACGGCAGTTCTGTATGCTATACAGACTGTACAAGAGGCTGGGCCCAATTTTTATTTCATTTATTTATTTATTTATTTTGGACAGAGCCTTCTTGTAATCTTTCTACCTCCACCTGCCAGTTTAGGCCTACACGTTTGTATCAGCATGCCTGGACCAGGAGTTGAACCCAGGCCTCCCACATGGTCCCAGACAGCAGAGCACGGCATCTTAGCCACACGCACTACCCTGGCTGTGCCTTCAGTTGATTTTCTAATGAACTGGAAGGTCACAGTGGGAAAAGCCCATAGAGAAGACAGAGGCACTGAATCTCAGAGAAGGTTCAGGGCAGTCCTTCTAAGCAATGTGTTTCTACTCTGTTAAAACCTTTATTAGCAGGATCAGCAGATGGCATGATGACCTTGCTGGACTTTCAGAGATGTTATCTGAGTCCCGGACCTGGCAGCTTTAAGCTCATGCCGGGCACATATGCGGTGTGCCCAAGATCCTGAGAGGAGAATGGAGGAGAAGGAATTGTGGCATGGCCATCCCCTCTGGAGGGTGCAGACTCACTTTCTTTCTCTCTGTCTCTCCAGCAAGCTCACATACACACACACACACACACACACAATGGCAAAAATCTCTCTCAAGCAAAACAAAACAAAAACTGTTACTAACTGGGACCAGCCCTGTGGCCTAGTGCTTAGGGGAGCTGGATCCTACAAGGCCAGCCTTACAGTTTGAATCCTAAACTCAGTGGATTGAAAACCATGCCAGGTACGTGTGTGTGTGTGTGTGTGTGTGTGTGTGTGTGTGTGTGTATGTGTCCAAAGTCCCAACAGAATGGAGAAATGGAAGAGGAGGGATGCAACATGACCATGTCCTGTTGGAGGCTGCTTCCTCCCTCTACCTCTCTCTCTGGCAAGTGCATGTGCTCTCTGGCAAAAGTTTTTTTAAAAAGCTATTATTAAAAAAGGAGGATAAGTTGGGGTGCTGTGGGGAGAAGGAGTAAAGGAAGAAATGTCAAGCAAGTTTTCAAGTCAGGGAAGGTGGTGTGTCCCTGAAGGAGCCACAGTCTGCCAATGCCCCCAAAATATAAGCCAATGTTAATGTGTGACAATACACCTCTGTGACAAACACTGCTGTAAGCATTTTACAGTTGACATTTTATCTTTACCGTTGCTCTGCAAAGTACATGTGTCTGATTATTGTGTATGATTACTATCTTAAATCCCACTTTATGAGTGAGGAGACTGAGGCATAAACTGATTCTGTGACATGCTCCAGGTTGCCCAGAGGATAGATACATTGGTTATTTGTTGTTGTCTACAAATCATCATAATCTGGTGGCTTAAAGCAAGGCACACCTGTTATCTCCCAGCTTCTGGGACCAGGAATCGGGTACAGCACAGCTGAGTGATCTGGCGCAAGGCCTCTCATGAGGCTGCAGTCAAGAAAACAGCGAGGGCTGGGGTCTCATCTGGAGGCTCGGCAGGGAAGGCTCTGCTCCCAAGTTACACGACTGTTGGCAGGTGACTGTGCCTTGGGTGCTGCTGGAGCAAGGCCCTCAGTCCCTGCTGACTGTTGGCCAGGGGCCATCTCAGTTCTGTGCTTGGCGGACCTCTCTGGATGGCCACCCACACACAGCAGATCACGTCCTCAGAGCCAGCCAGGGAGAAAACCTGCTCGTGCTGGAGAAGTGACATCTCACCACTTCCGCCATACTTCCTTGGTTAGACACAATCCCAAGTCGAGGACCCACTCAAGGGGAGGGACTGTGCATGGACAAAACACCAGGAGGCCAGGATCCCAGGAAGCCACCTTCCAGTCTGTCAACCATGGTGAGTGTTGTGCTGCATTTGAACTCAGGCAGCCTGGCACCAGAACTGCAACCTAGCCTCGGCCAGCCATGGGGTGCAGCAGTAATGCAATGCCCTGCAATGCTGGAAGCCATGTGGAAGATTAGGGTCCAGTCCCCAGATCAACCCATACATGCCAGGTACAGGTGTTTGCCCGTGATCCTGGCTGGCCGGGGAAGGCTGGGATGGGAATCATAACGTGAGACCCCATTGTGGGTGCCTGTCTTTCTATCCCTCTCTCTCTCCTATGAAAGAAACTAAAAAGCCCTCATATACCTAACCACTGTGCCCTTCTGGTGATGGTCCTGCATTTGCACTCAGTCCAAGGACCTACTCCTCTTCCAGGTCCCTTGTCCTTAAATCTGCTGAGCCCTTGTGAGAAATAGCAAAGCTTCTGCAGGCTTCTAGCCACTGAAGGGCCCATAAGTAAGGAAGGGCACAATTTACTGCCAAGGTGTTACTAACTCTCACACTATCAGGAGGGTCCCATCAGGAAACAGAAGAAAGCACACCCAAAGCAACCAGAGGAGGGTTTTAGTTTTGTTTTACTGTTGTTGTTGTGGTTCATTTGTTTTGCTTTTGACAAAGGGATTAGTTAGAAGGCAAAGGTAGCTACAGGGGAGCCATACAGGAACCCTGGGTCAGAGGGGCTGAGCCAGCCCCACAGGAGACCAATGGAATGAGGGACACAGAGGGTCTCAGAACCTGGAAGGAGAGAGCTACCAAGAGGATGTCTCCTTAGAGGTGACTCAGTGGGAGAAAACCAGAGCACTGAGACCGCTTCATACTTTGGATTCAACTTTACGATGCTCATGCCAGAACCAAAAAAGTGAAGCACAATCAACCCCAGACCTGTTCCCTGGGAGTTAGGGGTGTGGAGGAAGCCCTCCTCTCCTGCTGTGAGGTTGACCGCTGCCCTCCACCAGAGCCTGTGCTGCATTGGGTTAGCACCTGCCACTGCCCATGGTCTGGCAGAAAGGTTCATGAACCAGGAATGGACCCACAGAAAGGCTGAAAGATGGCTGGAAAGGAGACACAGACACCTGGCCAGAGATCTTGCCAGGCGCTAATGTCAAGGAGAGCAGCACCTTGAAAAGGCCGCACACCCTCAGGGCTGGGCTGGGGCCTGAGGTGGTGGTTCACTAGTTAGGAGAGAAGTCACACAAAAGGTTCCATCCTGAGCAATGTAATCAAGACAGCGGGGTCCTGCCGTGAGGATAAATGTATTAATCAATGAAATAGAATGGAGGCACTTAGGTTTTAGCCTAGGGAGATCATGCCAGATTTCTGACCTAAATAATCAGAAGGAAGTCTGCTGTTGTGTGGTATCTGTTACAGCAGAAACAGGAAACTAATACACTGCTCGCTCACCCACACCGTTTACACATTGACCTGTTAAGGCTTCCATTCTGTATAAGCCGAGATGGGTGCCTTGATTCCTAGAATCTTTCTTAATATTTTCAGGCCAAACGTAAAATTTCACTTCACTGACTCGCCTCACTGAAGAGAAAGCCCCCTACTAAATCTGAAGCTGAAGTGACTGGTGTCCGGAGGAGGGAAACTGGAACACAGAGGTAGGAGTAAAGGGAAGACAGTGTGAATTGCTTTGTTGGGTTCAGACTTACTTGGGACCTGTGATTGCTTCTTCTTTTCCATCTCTTCCTTTAGGAAGGGAAATATCCAGCATATGCCTGTCCAAGCACTGTGTTTTGGAAGCCTGTATTTAGAAGGTGAAGGTAGGTACAGAGGAGCCATACAGGAACCCTGGGCCAGAGTAGCTGAGCTGACACCACATCAGACCAGATGGGATGAGGGACACGGAGGTTCTCAGGACCTAGAAGGAGAGAACTGCGAGGTGGCTGTCTCCTTAGAGTGAGTCTGTGAGAGAATGAGATCAAGGAGAACCCTCAGGCTCCTCCCTTCCTCTGATCTCCTGCAAGGGTTCTTTGCCTGGCCAAACCCACCCAGAAAACAGAGGGCCCAGGAACCGCAGATGTAGTCCACACAGCCGGCCTCCCAGGCAGGAGCACGGCGGGAGGACACGTGAGACTGGAGGTTGGGGAACATGCTGGGTGTTCCCTACATGTAGACAACTGTAGAAGTTCTTCTAGAAGGTTTAAAGTGTTTTCCTAGCCTGAACCAGCTAGGGAAAATTAAAAAACTAAAGTTTTAAGAGTCCATCTGACAAGAAAATAAAGCCATTTTCAAGTTCAGGTGGGAATGTATGATTTGATTTGCTAAACATTTAGTTGGTCCCAAACATTCAGGAGCACATCTGTGGTAAAAGTGAGGCAAGCCTATTGCTTTGTGTAATTCTAAAGCTTCTATGGTTTTCTGGGACCAGCAAATGGTGTAATGGTTACGTCGCTGGAGTCCCATGTAGTTGACCACAGTTGGAATCCTGAACCCGGCAGCTTGAAATTCATGAAGGGCACATGTGCATGCATGCCCAAAATCCTGAGAGGAAAATGAAGGAGAAGGGATTGCTGCATGGCCATCCCCCCTGGGAGGTTATTTCTCACTTTCTGTCTCTCTGTCTCTCTTTCTCTTTCCGGTGAGCACACGTGCCCTATAGTAAAAATCTCTCTTAAAAAGAAGCTTCTATGGGGGGGGTGAAGAAAAGAGGATAGAGAAAGAAAGAAAGAGAACAAATAGAGAGGCAGGACGTTAGTAGGAAACAGATATGGCTTATTACCTATAGATGAGGACATGTATAGTATTCTCAACTGGATTGGTCTGAGAAGTATTTCATGATGGGTACAGTCTTTTTACAAGCAAAATGAGCAATAGTGATTGACTGTTTAAAAAAAATTACAAGAATAATAATAATGGTTGGGAAAAACATTGAAAAGATATTGAATGATGAAGTGGGGAGATTAATGTCTCTGTATTGACTGACATGCACGGCATTCCCTTTTGAAAAAGCAATGTAATACACTGTAAAGTTATATGTAATCCAATGTATTATAAACAAGATTATGATGATAATAAAAAAATTTAAAATTAAAAAAAAAAAGAAAAACAAGTGGGAAAAAAAGCTTCTATAGTTTCCCTCTGGAGAAGCAAAACTTGCAAGTTAATTGATAATAATAACACTATTATTATTATAGTAAAATTACATAGCAACGTTATACTTTATAGATCACTAAGAATGCATTATCTTAAGTATTATGTTTTTCAGGCAGATCATTAGAGCTTATGGGAGCTGTCAGAAGGAATTCTTTTTTGTTTTTAGAGGTTTTTGCTATAGGGCGCGTGCGCTCACCAGACAGACAGAGAGAGACAGAGAGACAGAAAGCAAGAAATCACCCCTCAGGGGGGATGGCCACACCGCAATCCCTTCTCCTCCATTCTCCTCTTGGGATCTTGGGCACGCACGCACACGCGCCTGGCGTAAGTTTTAAGCCACCAGGTCCGGGACACAAACCGCGGTCGACTACGTGGGAGTCCAGCGACATAGCCATTACGCCAACTGTTGGTCCTAGAAGGAATTCTTGAAGAGGATTGAGTGTTTACTTAGCATGGTGTCAGTATTTTCCCTGGTCCTACCTTTCATTCATTTTTTAAAAATTCATGACACATGTGCATGCATGAGAGAGAGAGAGTACCTTTAAACAGGGCTTTTCATGCTGCAACCCCCCTTCCCTTAGCCCTCCAGCTTGTCAGGATCTTGGGTGTACATTCAACATGACTCAGGGATTCAAACCTGTGGCCAGCCATGTGGCTTCCAGCACTGAGCTTCGGTATACTATTGGCTCTGCCCAGAGGCTGGGCCTGGCTCTCGTTTCTGAGGGCCTCTGTTCTGTAGAGAAAAGTTAGGAAGTGCATGGAGGCTATCTGACAGAGACCCTAACCTGTATGTGCTGAGGAGAGGCAAACATGTGTTGCTCAGATTGTGATAGAAATTTGTTTAATGTATTTTCCACTAGGAGGTTTTGATACATCACCCAGGCGATGGGATTCTGAACAACGATGAGAAAAATGATGCTGCGGAAGGTATTAGCTGACTCGGGAATATATAGTTAGGTGAAAAGTACTTATAAAAGTGTACTATAGTGATACCTCACTTCCAAAGAAATAGAGTGTGTGTGAATGTGCATGCATGTTTTTAAGTCATGAAGAGTACATAGGAAAATGATAGAAAAGTAATCAGGGCAGTTCTAGGTAGATATCCTTCTCCTCTTGTTCATTTGCATTTAAAAATCAACATATCCTTATTACATTTAAAAAGCAAGTGAAGGTATGAAGAAAATAGACAGCAGCCCGGGGCCCTGTTTAGTCTTTGCACTTTGTGCAATGAAGACCCCTCAAGCCTATGCTTGGATTTCTCATGCACCCCTGGTACTTACTGAAAATATGCACTGTGACCCAGCTTGGTAGCCCAGTGAGTATTATTCTGATCTGCAGTGCTGGAAGCCACACAGCTGACTCCAGGTTGGGACCTTGCATTGACCTGAAACATATGGGCACGTGTGCCCAAGATCCTGACTAGCCAGAGGGCTGGGGAGCAGATCGTGACATGACAAGATCCGATAAGGTTTGTGTGTATCTCCCTCTCTCTGTTGTACATACACTCACATTCTCTCATGAAGTAAATAAATTAAACTTTAAATATATATGTAGTCTTTTTTAAAAAAAAAATTATTATTATTATCTTTTAATTTGCTATAAGGCACATGTGCTCTCCAGAGAGAGACACAGAGAGAGAGAAAGGGCAAGTGAGAAAGCACGCTGCCAGGTCTGGGACTCAAACTGTGCTTGGTCATGTAGAAATCCAGCACCTTAACCACTATACCACCTGCTAGCCCATATATGCACTCTTAAAGGCAAGGGAAGCAGTCTCCGGCATAGATTAAAAGGACCAAGATGAGCCACCCTGGGCACCCTTGGACAGCCTAAGCCAGGCCCATGTGTTGTGACGTTTTCTCTGTGCCTTTCCCCTTACCTCTAAGGGGAGAGCCTTGCAAGCTGGTGCAGCTTCTGGAATTCTGATCTCACAGTTGAATCTGGCCTTGGCCTCTGCCTTCATTATGGTTCCACCTCCAACTTACAAACTGGTGATGCTGTTTTCTAGTCAAAGAAACAAAGAGCCCCTTGAAGGTGTCTCTGAACTCTCTTCCTGTGTTTGCATCCACTCCATCTGGGCTCCAGATGAGGAAGATTAACCAACACTCCCTCTGTCCACAATCATCGCCAGTGACGCCTTTGTTTAAGACATCCCTGGATCATAGAAGGGCTTCTCGGTCCCCAGCAAAGCACATGAAGTGACTTCATTCTAGAGACAGACGAGCCGAGCGTGCTGCACATCCCTCTTCTACGTGAGAGATATTCCTTTGGAAGGGTGCCTTCCCTCAGTACTTCTCTCCTGAAGACAGAAATCTTCCCCCCTCCGGGTTGCCTTTCCAGTTCCAAATTCCATTATGCTCCCTAGCGAGTCTGGAAAATTTCCCTTTTTGGAAAAGATGCAGATCGAGGAAGATGTGTAAAACCATGTTATTCGTGATGAATGAATTCATTTCTCGGCATCTTCTTCTGATCTCCCTTCCAAAGGACGGATGGTTAGAGAAAACTGGACCCCTGAAGGAACTGGGTCCACATCCCTTTTCTTTCAGGTATTATTTTCCTGCTCCTGGAATTTCTTTTCCATGCCTTGTTACACTTCTTTATACTTCAGATTCAACTTTACGATGCTCATGCCAGAACCAAAAAAGTGAAGTACACTCAACCCTAGACCTGTTCCCGGGAGTTGGGGGTGTGGAGGAAGCCCTCCTCTCCTGTAATGCAGTGAGGTTGACCGCTGCCCTCCACCCACGCTGCTTTGGGTTAGCACCTGCCACTGCCCATGGTCTGGCAGAAAGGTTCCTGAGCCAGGAATGGGCCCACAGAAAGGCTGAAAGATGGCTGGAAAGGAGGAGACACAGACACCTGGCCAGAGATCTTGCCAGGCGCTAATGCCAAGGAGAGCAGCACCTTGAAAAGGCCGCACACCCTCAGGGCTGGGCTGGGGCCTGAGGTGGTGGTTCACTAGTTAGGAGAGAAGTCACACAAAAGGTTCCATCCTGAGCAATGTAATCAAGACAGCGGGGTCCTGCCGTGAGGATAAGTGTATTAATCAATGAAATAGAATCGAGGCACTTAGGTTTTAGCCTAGGGAGATCATGCCAGATTTCTGACCTAAATAATCAGAAGGAAGTCTGCTGTTGTGTGGTATCTGTTACAGCAGAAACAGGAAACTAATACACTGCTCGCTCACCCACACTGTTTATACATTGACCTGTTAAGGCTTCCATTCTGTATAAGCCAAGATGAGTGCCTTGATTCCTAAGATCTCTTAAAATATTTTCAGTCTAAATGTAAACTTTCACCTCACTGCTTGCCTCAGTGAAGTGATGAAGTCCCCTACTGAAATCAAAATCTGAAGCTGAGACGACTGGAGTCCTTCTGAGAGGGGAAACTGGAACACAGGGGTAGGTGTAAAGGGAAGACGGTGTGAATTGCCCTGCTGGGTTCAGACTTACTTGGGGCCCGTGATTGCTTCTTCTTTTTTCCATCTCTTTCTTTCGGAATTGACATATCCATCCTACGCCTGTCCAAGCACCGTATTTTAGAAGCACATAACTGGCTTTATTTCACAGGCTCACAGCTGGAGGGCAATATGTCTCAGGATTAATCATGCCTGCGTCTCACCCATCTCTTATTTAGATGGGACTCTGAACTTTTGAGCTGATGTTGGAACAGAACGAATGTATTTTGTCTGTGAGAAGGACATGAATTCTGGGGGCCAGAGCATAGTGCTATGGTTTGAATGTTTTTATTCCCTCCACAGTTTATGTATTGAAAATATAATCCCCAAGGCAGCAGTGTAGGGAGGTGGGGCCTTTGAGGAGGTTTCAGGTCATGAGGGTGACATGAATGGACTAATGCCATTATAGAAAGGGCCTGTGTGGGCTAGCCCCATAGAGCAGCATTCAGCCTTATACACAGGGAGGGAGATCCCACACAGTCAACTGTGGTTCAAATCCCACCCCTGGCAGCTTGAAACATACTCAGGGTACATGTATGTACATGTTGCAAGTCCCAATAGGATGGAGAAATAGATGAAAAGGGTTTGTATTGTGACTATATCGAAGGCTATTTTCTCTCTCACTCTCTGGTGAGTACACACATCCTCCAGAAATTTTTTAAAAAGGCCTGTGGGAATGGGTCCTCCTCTTCCTGTGCTTCTGCCATGTGAGGACACAATGTTCCTTTCTACAGACCACGAAGCAACAAGGTATCATCTTGGAACTACAGATGGAACCTGATGACACCTTGACCTTGGACTTACTAGCCTCCAGAACTGTGAGGAAATAAATTTCTGTTCTATATAAATTACCCACTCTCCAGTATTCTCTTACTGTAGCACAAAATAGATGAAGGACCAGAATGGTTCATCTGGGGGACATGTGTATTCCAGATCTCTTGTCTACTGCAGAAACACTTCCTGGGAGTTCCCAGAGGAAGCTCGAGCTATTCCTTTCATCCTGATGATGCATTTGGAGAGCTTGCTATGTATGCTAACTTCTGCTCCACTGATGGCCTTAGGGAAGCAGGGAAGACTTCTTGCCCCTAGGGAACGGCCCCAACAAGGGCTGGGCTACACATCTGGCATGGCATATGAAGATGCTTTTCTAGAAAAGCAAAGTACCAGCAGGCCAAAGAAAGTTGTGTCAAACATAGCCATTTCCAAACATGTCCCAGAAGATATCCTAAATGAGATTGGGGGCAGTGAACCACAGCAAAATCTCCACTTCTGGTCTCTTCAGAAAGTTGTTTTCTCTAGTTTTCCTTATTCCCATGATTACCACCTGAACTACTCTAAGTTAACCTAATCCGTTTAGCAATAGGCCTAAGGAAGGGAAAGAAAATCTCCTGTATGATCCCTTAAGCAAGTAGTAGAAACCAAAATCTGCACTCAGGTACCAGTTTTGCAGGAAAATTGGCCCCTTGATCTTTTTTCACTAACTCTAATATAGAGTGTGTTTCCATTTCTCCCCTCCATTTCCAAAACAATTTATTTCTACATTTATGTATGTATTTATTCCAGGAGGGAGAGATTTCAACATTTGGCCCAGGTTAGAACCACCCACAGCAGGAGTTATTGATCTAGCTGCACTTGAGATTTGGAGACATGTCAACCTGTCCTCTCTGTCTCTTTGTCCAGAGGGTGAAGGTCCTGTACACAGGAGTGAGATCCCACATGGGAAGAGAGAGAGGCAACCCAAAAGGGTCTTCATGTTGTGATGCACACCTACCCCCAGCTGGTCCAGATCACAGGCACAGGCTTGAACGCAGGGTGTACAGGGAGAGCTTAGGACACGAACCAGGGACCTTCCCATGGAGTCTGAGCATTGCAGAACACTGTCTTACTGCTGCACCGCCATGCAGGCCTCCAAAAGAAATTTTCTTGAATCATCTTGAGAAAAAAAAAATTTTTTTTGAAAAGAAATAGCTTTTCTAACAGCTACCAAGTTTTATTATCCTTGCTGGGTCATTGAGGCCTCAGAGGAGCTAAGCCAGCAGTTGTAAAAGTAAACAGGACCCACATAGAGCCATTTAGGGCCCTTTGGGGAGACAGCTGAATGAGGCTGGGTGTTCATCCCTTCAGGAAAATATTTGAACACAGCTGTTCCCCTCCTTCCTGCCACCCATGTGGTTATGTTTTTAAATATGGCTTGAACTTGAAGCAGTTTCCATTTATAAAAATTCTTTTGCAAAATGCTCTTTCCAATAACAATATTCCCATGTGTGCTTTTTGCTTCTGATATTTTTCTTATAAATTAATCTGCTAAAACAGAGTCCTCTTGTCCTTTGGCTTTTTGTGTCCGCAAATGATCCCACCCCCATCCTGCGGTTTTGAGACCTCCTGCTTTGGCACAGAATCCAGAAAGGTTAGGCTGCCTTCTTTTCATTCCTGGGAGCTTATCTTACACCATTACGACAGTCTGCTGTGCTCCAGGCCAGATGTGCAATGGCAGCGGCGTCCACACTGCTGCAGAGGCTGCTCTGCTGGCTGCTGACGCTCGATCACCAAAAGAGTGGCCAACCTGGCATCTCCAGGGGCCACTGCTTGGCCCCGTCCTGCTTCTCCCCCATTACCTTCCACCTCTGGGAAAAGAGACAGAGAGCACAGGCCGACTTGGTGGTTTCTGTTCCCAAATCCAAGTGCCGTCAGCCTAACGACTCCTCCCGAGGTGGCTCCCAGCTCGGGCTGAACATTGAAATCGTCTTTCAGAATGCCAGTGCCAGGTCCCTGCACATCACACTGAGGCAAGACTCTCGTCAGGTAGGACCCTGATAGGAGTATTTGAGGCAGCCCCTTAGGTGACTCCAATGTGCCACTAGGGTTGAGGTCCACTGCCCTGGAGGACAGCCCCATGGCACCCTACCCCCGGGTTCTAGGGTGGCCGATTAGGGCACAACAGCTGCTCCCATAAAGCTGATTAGCCATGAAGGGATTTCACTATCAGCGAAGGTTTCTCTCCTTGCAGATATTTGGTCTTTCCCTCGTGGGAATTGGGTCAAGTTAAGTCCAACGGCTTTGCAACTGGAATTATATATTGTTACTTCCAAAGAGCGGCTTCCTCCCAGGCTTAGCAGTGAGGTGATTATGGTGACATTCCTCTTTGAGTCATTACAAAATGCCTCACAGTCACTGCTTTGTGACAACTAGAGCCATAAACCAAATTAGGTTTTGATTTCATTGTTAATACAGGTCAAGTAGCCCTTCTCCAGTTGAGACCAGAAGGATTTTGGATTTTAGATTTGGGGGATAGCAGAATATTTGTATACACATAATGAGGGCTCTTGGGGCTAAAAACTAAGTCTACACACAAGACTCATTCATGTTTTATATACACTTTATACACAGGCTGAACGTAATTAGAGAGAGGGAAAGGGCGAAATCACTTCCTGGGGGACAGCCATACTACGATCCCTCTCCACTCACCTCTTGGGATCTGGGGCATGTACGCACACACATCTAGCATGATTCTCACAGCCACTGTGAAACTGGCTATGTGGGAATCCAGCATCTTAACCTTTGTGCCACCTGCTGGCCCTTTCTACAATATTTTTATATTGCAGTGTTTTGACTGAGTCCCATCACATGAGGTCAGGTGTGGAATTTTCCACTGGTAGTACCATGTTAGGACTCAAAGAATTTCAGATTTTGGAGCATTTGGGATTTTATTATTTTCAAATTAAGAATATTCAACCTATATCAAATTCTTTCTACTGTGAAAAAAAAAAGAGGCACAGAAATTTAAATGTACACACACATGCAAATATTATACATACATACAAATATATGTATAATAGAGATGAACGTGGGGGGTCTTCAAAAAGTTCATGGAAAATCCTATGACGTAAAAAAGTATGTGTAGAGTCAAATTTTTTGCAACAAAATAAACTTAGGCTTTTATTTTCTACAAATATTCAGAAATCCCTTCAATACATACCTATGTGAATAAATACATAAATTTACATATACACATATAATATGCAGACATATATATGTGCATGTATATACATACACATGCACACTTGGAGATGATTCCAGAAAGAATTGT